>NC_045640.1:1960556-2056286 GCF_009829145.1 Chiroxiphia lanceolata
ATATTTTTTTTTTTTTTGGGAAAAGGGTGGGGGGGGATACCCTGCATCCCCCCGGCTCTGGCCCTCGCTCCGCAGCCTTGGCTCCCCTCCCACCGTGGGCTGGCCGTTTCTCCCAGATTTGCATCTCCCCGAGGCTCTTATTCGCCCTCTGCTATTTTTTTCCCGTGAATGCCTGTTGTTGCTCTTGTTCCTTCTGGAAGCGTGAAAGGTGCCGGGTTTCTTCCCTCCCCTCCTTTCCCTGCCCGATTTTTGCAAGACTTTCTTGCTGGCATTTCGCGGTCGCTGGGATCGGGAGCCGCGGTTCGGATGCCGGCTCCTCCCGCGATGGAGCGAGCGGCCAAAAGAGAAGGCAAAGGCTTCGTCCAGCTCCCTCCCTCGCCGGGATTCAGTCATCCCAGTTCATGGCTCCCACCCAGGCACGGATTTGGGCCGGGAGGGGCAGATCCATATGCAAATCCCACCGGCTCCAAGGGGGATGTTTGAAGAGCGGGCTCAACACAAGCAGGGATTAGGAGGGATCCTGGCAGCGCTTCCACACCCCCCCGAGCATCCTCCCGACTCCCCCAAGGGCTGCTGGGGGGGTGAAGCCTCTGCACGAAGCAAAGCTGGAGGGTATTGCTTTCCCTGCTTGGTTGTTTGGAGGTTTCCAAATTTCCAGCGTGGACTGGGAGCTGATCCTGGATTTCGGTCCTTTCTCTCTCTCTGATCCCGGGATCAGCACCTGCATTCCAGCATGGGCAGTTGGGATGGGGAGGAGGAGCTTTTCTCTGGGAATTTTGGCTGCTGGGTTTGGACCCCACTATAAAATAACACCTATAAAAACGTTTAGAGCCACAAACCCTCCGTTCGCAGCTCAAGGGGGGTGATGAGGAAGCGACCTCAGAACAGAGAGAGCTGTGGGATGCAAAGGAGCTGAAAAAGCAGGGGGGGACTTCTCCCTGGCCTCCCTGGCTGTGTGTTTTCCCTGCCTCCAGGTGTTTCAGCCCTTGCTGGAAAGCCAGATGTGCTGGGGATGTTCCCCGGTGCCCACACCCCACGGCCATGGGGAGCAGCAGGTGAAGGGGGGCCCTGCTCCGGATCATTCCCGGCTCCAGGATGACTCACGGCCTTACCTTGGGCAAAGCACCTCGGAGCTGTGTCTGGCAGAGCTTCCCCACGTTGGGGACACGCTGCTGCCCCTGCCAAATGCACCCAGAGCACTGGCAAAAGAGGGGCAAGGGAGCAGCAAACCTGGCCGGGGATTCAGGGAAGTGTCAGGAATGAGCTGGAAGGTTCAGGTTGGGAATGGAAGAGGGGGATGGAGAGATCCAGAAAACTATCAGGGTGAGGAAACAGCGAGTGGGAGCCAGTCATTCCCTGTTTCTCACTCGTGGGAGATGAGGAGAGCCCAGTGCAGTGGCCAGAACGTGGGTTTCGGGCAAACCAAAGGCGACAGTTCATCCTGAAGTGTTCAGTGAACCTGGAATTCGGCACTTTAGGACACCACAGGGACCAAGGTGATGAACAGGATCAAAGTATTCCATCTGAGGCTGCTGAAACTCCAACCTGCTGCTGAGGGGATCTGCTGGATCTTGGGATGCAACCAAGGGATGGACCTGGGGGTCCTTGTTCTCTTCTTCACCTCTCCTTGGCTGCTCCAAGGACCCCCAGGCCTTGGTCACTCTGCTTTATTTGGCTGGGAGACATTTTGTCTGGATGTCAAACTTTGGGATGTCTCTGAGCTGGAGCCTGGATAATCCCTGGGAAAACAGCTGCCAGGACCAAGCAGCTTAAACAAGCAGCTCTCCTTTCCTCCCAGAGGTGGGAAAAGCTGTCCCACCTTTTATACACCACCAGGGGAAGGTTCCCCTGCCACCACCCACGGGTCAGAGGCAGCCCTTTGCAAACCTCCCTCCATCCTCAGAGCTGATCCTAAAACAGTGCTGATATTTCAGCTCCCCAGAGAAGAAAAGAAACATTATGTGAGGTTCATAAAGCCTCAGGAGTGTCACTATCTCGCAGGGGCGGCTGTGAAGCTCCTGTCTGATGTCCCCCTCTTCCTCGGATGGATGATTTTATTTTATATGTGTCCTGAGATAACAGAGACCTTTTTTATATTAAAAAAAAGACAGTTTAAAGTGACCCTCTTGGATGGCACATTCCATGGGAGGAGTGTGGCTGTGCTGGAGGTGACACCACACATGAGGTAATGGGATAACGTGACCATGGCTAAAGCCAAGCTCTGGGAGCAGGTGCTGGCACTGCTTTTCCCTTCCCAGAAGGGGCACTTGGCTGGCAAGGAGGCGGGATAACCTTCCTGGGGTGAAATGTGTCGTCAGGAAAACACAGGGAGGAAATCCCTGCAGGATCCAGGTCCCAAATCCCTGCAGGATCCAGGTCCCAAATCTCTGCAGGATCCAGGTCCCCCCAGTGTCGCACATGGACACCCTGGGGGGTTTCAGGGCTCAGCTCTACCCTGATTTGGGGTCCTTTCTCTCTCTCTGACCCTGAGATCTGCAGGAAGCTTTGCTGGAAGGTATCTAGGAGCAGTTTTGGAAGCCCTGGGACAGCCCTGAGTGTCTGTGGGGCATCTCCAGCAAAGAGTCACCCAAGCAGGAGGACTTTGGGCTCTGGGAACTGGGGAGCATCCTCGGGGCAGCAAAAACCACCCCAAAGGAAGGCCTGGGTTTTGCTCAGGGCTGTTGGGAAGCCTGGAGGTGTCTCGAGCTTCCTGGCAGGGCACAGCTCTCCTTAGGCCCAGGGCTCCCCAGTCCCTGCCATCTGGACCTGGCTGGCACGAGCCACCAGCCCTGCTCACTTCGCCCACCTCCAACATTCCTTGCTTGGCGAGCTCCTCACTGGCTCCTGCTGATCCACACCTGATCCTGCACAGAGCTGGGGGCCAGCTCACTCCCAGGAGCCCCTTCCTCTCCACCATCCAGTAAATCCATTGCAATGGCTCACCACCTTCCTTCCCATCCACTTTCCCAGTCTGTGCTCCCAGCTGGTGGTTCCAGCATGGAAACAAGCCATAATCCCTTGGCTCTGTCCCATTTCTCCCTGGTTTTCACGCTCAAGGGCTTGGCTTGGGGTTTTCCCTATAACCTGGCAGGTTTTGGAGGCTTCCAGGACTCACAGCCCTGTTTAATGGAGGAGCTCCCATGGAAAGGAGGCAGATCATCCTCTTCCTCCTGCCTTGCCTTGCCACGAGCCAGGGAGAAGCTGGAGCGAGGTCTAGGGAGCACTTTTCCCTCCCGCTGGAACACGTGGTGGGCAGGGAAGAGCAGGCAGCACCAGGCAAAGGCAAGGGCAGAGATGGGCAGCGCCGATGGGAGCTTGGAATTCATTTTTCCAAAGGGATGGGGCTGAGGGGTGGGTTCATGGCAACACTCCTTGGCAGCCAGACTTGGGGCTGAGTGCCCAAAGCCAGCAGATAACTGGGGAAAAGTGGAATTCCCACGTGTCTTCTCCGAGCTCCAAACATCCACGGATCACGTACCTCCCGCAGCCGACCCCACGCCCTACATTGAACATTCCTCAGTGGCTTTTTCCACTGATTCCTTTGTGAACCTTTACCAACCCCTGTGCTGGGAGATGATGTAAGTTTTAGGTAAAGAAACCCCCCCTCCACTTTCCATGGGCTTGGAATGTGCCCGATGTTTCCACCCTTGCCGGTTTGGGAAGAGCCTCCGAGCGATGGGTGTGTGTGTGATCGACGCGTTGGCTGCTCACACCAGGTGATGAATTCCCTGCTCCTGGTGATCCAAACCTCTCTGGGGGGATGGGGAGAGCTGGGAAATTCCCTGCTGGCGGCACTAACCCCTTCCAAGGGCTTTTTTTTTCCATGGAAGAGAAAGCGGTTCAGTTGACTCCGAGCCGCCGGTCTTCAATATTCAAGAAGATGCTTCTGGAATTCTGGTATTTGAACCTGGAAGCTGAGGGAAACACAACATGTCCACTTCTCACCTTCCCAGCACTTCCATCTCCTGTGGATTTTTCCATCTCCCTCGGATTTTTTACCTGTTGCTCAGGTTTACCCTGCAGGTGGGGGGAATGGGGAATTTTAAAGAAATCCCCCTGGGAAGTGTGGCTGCTTCCCCTCATGGTGTGAGGGGCAGGGACAGAGGTGGGCACCCAAAGGGGCAGAGACAGAGGTGGGCACCCAAAGGGGCAGCTCCAGCTTCTGGTACCACCCTGTGCCCCACGTAACCCCTGGAATTACCTTCCATGACTCCCATCTTCCGGATACGAAGCATCTCCTTTGAACCACCCCCACCAAACCCAACCACAAACCCCAAATTTTCTGCCAGGTCTCCAGGGTGGAAAAGGGAACAGCATTCCAAAGTCTTGAAACTGATAATGGATTTTATGGAGCAGGGGGGGGGGGGTGGGGTGGGGGATGGATGGCAGGATGTGACACCACAGTGATTCCTCCTGGAACGGCCACTGGAGAGAGAACACTGATGGGTCACAGCCCACCCGCTGGATGATGGAATCATGGAATGATTTGGGTTGGAAGGGACCTTAAAAACCATCCAGTTCCAACCCCCTGCCATGGGCAGGGATAACATTCCGCTTGCTCCAAGCCCAATCCCATCTGGCCTTGAGCTTTTCCAGGGATCCAGGGGCAGCCACAGCTTCTCTGCCCAACCTGTGCCAGGGCCTCCCCACCCTCCCAGCCAGGAATTCCTTCTTAATATCCAAACTAACCCTGTCCTCTTCCAGCCTGGATCTCATCTCTTTGCCCCTCGCCTCCCCTCTCCCATCCTTCCACCCATCTCCCCTTCCAGGAAAACTTCCAGAACGCGGCATTTCCATGGAAACTGGCACACGCCCAGCGGCGCCGCCCTCCCTGCCTTCCCATTCCCGGTGCCACGGAGAGGAGGGGATGCTCCCGTGCCAGAGGAGACAACCTGGAGCTCACCACCCCCTCCCTGCCCCGGGATGGCCGGGGGATGCTCCGCGGATCCTTTAGGGAGGAACATCTTCCCTCGGGAATGTCCGGGCAGCCTCCGCAGATTTAAGCGGCACGTGAAATACCTGCCAAAAGGGGGCTTTTGATTTTTAATTACCAGGCACGAGGGAGGGATTGCTGGCTGGAATTTCAGAGCCCGGGCAGGTCGGGGAGGATGGAATCTCCCTCCCGGTTTTATGTTGCTGCCCGTCACCATTTTCTCCCGGTGCTCAGCTCTTCCCGCCCCGAAAATTTATGGATGGCTTCTCCTGCCTCCTTCCTTCGTTCCAAATTAGTTTGGTACCCCCCAGGCACGTGGTGTGACTCCTGGGGATGGGCCTGTGCAGGGCTAAGGTTGGACTGGATGATCCTTGTGGATTCCTTCCAACACAGCACATTCTGTGCTCCTGTGCTCCTGGGATTCTGGAATTCAAACAGCTGAGTTTTGGGGCCGAATCCCTCAAATTTGGCTGCTCCCTTGAGGTTCAGGAACCACAGCCCCTGCCTACAGGGATGGCAGAGCAGGTTGCCAAAGCACTGCCCTAAAAATAGGCAACAGGCAGAAATAATCTCCTCCCCTGCCCCCCCAAATAATAAACTCCAACCAAGTGCTAATTCTGGCAGCTCTGGGAGCAGTTGGTGGAGAGCAGGAATATCTATTCTCTCCTTCCTCACCCATCCTAATCACAATATTTTTAGTGTGTGTTTTTTTCATGTGTTTAAGGGGCAGGAGGATTAACTGAGCTGAGGCCGAGGCTCTCAAAAATAAAGTGATAAAGCAGGAGGGGACAATTATCTCCATTTCTTTCTAAATTCCCTTTCTCTCCCCCCCCCAAGAGTCTCTCTCTGCCTTCATGTAGCGACTGGAAGCTGCAAACATTCCCCAGCTTTCCAGCTTGAATGGAATGATTCACTGAGCCCCAAGTAAGTTTTCCTCCTCTCATTCTCACACTGGTTTTAATCGCCTCCAAACAAACCTCATGTGTATTTTTAAACAAAGCACGTTTTAAAACCAAACTGTTGAACTGTTTTATTTAGGAAAAGCTGGAAGGGAAGAGTTTAATTTTTAGTTTTCTAGGGGGGGGGTTGAATGGGAGCTGAAGCTTCCAAACGAGCCCTGAGCATCGTTAGGCTCCTAATTAGCTGCAGGACACCCTAATTCCCATCCTGGCTTCAAACCAAGAGGGTTGTTTGTCTTCTCCAGGCCCCTCTTTGCTCAGCTGGATGTGGTCCCACAGCCTGGGCAGGTTTTTTTTCTAGGGCAAGCAGAGGCTTTCCAAGTGCTCAGGAGGTGTGATGGGATAACAAGGCGTGTCAGGGAGGTGTGTTGGGGACACACGTCCCAAATGAGATGCAAACATCAACCTGAGAGAGAACCTTGCAATCAGATAAAGGTGCTCATTAACAATCCATGGGAATCAAATCCCTTTTAGAGAAGGGCAGGTGAGAAAATGAAAGCTGGGAGAGGGAGGAGGGTGTTTCCTTGCCCCAGGAAAGGAAGAAAGCCTCCAGGTTACTTTGTCACCACCCATCCCTCCCTTCCCAGGCACCAGGATAGTTTGGGGATCCGGTTTTCCAGTGCCCACAGGGATTGCTGGGAACTGGGGTAGACCCTGGGAATGAGCAGGGGGCTGCCTTGAAAGACCTGGTTGTGCCAGGTCCTGCACGTGGGTCACAAAATCCACGTGGAACGCTCTGGGTTGGAGGAGGAGTGGCTGGAAAGCTGGGAAAGGACCTGGAGGTGCTGGTGCAGGGGCTGGATGTGATCCCAGGTGTGTCCAGGGGGGCAAGAAAGCCAAGGGCACTGGTTTGTGTCAAAAATAGCATGTCACAGGCCAGGGCAGGGATTGTCACCCTGTGCTGGCACCGGTGGGGCACCTCCAGCCCTGGGGGCAGCTCTGGGACCCTCAGACAGGAGAGACACGGAGGGGCTGGAGCGTGTGCAGGGAAGAGAACGGAGCTGGGAAGGGGCTGGAGCAGCAGGAGCAGCTGAGGGATCTGGGGGGGCTCAGCCTGGAGAAAAGGAGGCTCAGGGGGGACCTTCTGGCTCTGCAACCCCCTGACAAGAGGGGGGGGTCGGAGGGAGTTGGGCTCTGCTCCCAGGGAACAAGGGACAGGAGGAGAGGGAACGGCCTCAAGCTGTGCCAGGGGAGGTTTAGATTGGATATTGGGAAAATTTCCTCATGGAATGGCAAGGGTGGAGTCCCCATCCCTGGGGGGGTTTAAAATCCATGTGGATGTGGCACTTGGGGACATGGATCAGTGGTGGCCTTGGGGGAATTGTTGGACCTGATGACCTCAGAGGGCTTTTCCAACCTAAACAATTGAGTGATTCCGTGTTTTTGTGTCCAGTGGTGACAACCAACCCCTGTGACTGCAAAGAGGGGGACACTCCTGGCCCAGTGCCTGCTCAGAGATGAATTCATCCAACAGCTTTTCATTTGTGAGTGTTATTTGCTTCCTTGACCAGCTCATTGCTCCCTCTCAGGAAAGCTTCCAAGACTGTGGAGAGACTCTCTCCAGAATCATTAATCAGAGCAGCATGAAGATTTATTAACTCTCCTCTCCTTGCAATAAAACCATCAGCCTCCAAACTCTGCTTTCTGTGCCATCAATTCCTCCTCCCAAGTAAATTTAAAGGCTGCCAAAGAAGGCAAATCCATCTCCTCAGTCCTCTTTTATTGCCTGTCGTTGCAGTATCGTGATCTCGACTCATCTCCAAAATCCAGGAGTGAAATTATACCAGTCCTTTATTTTTTTTTTTTAGGATTAATTATGTTAATAAAGCTCAGTGATATTCATGGCAAAGGTTGGAAGCGCATGGAAACTCGTGGAACTTCAAATTAACTGCTTTGGTGGCTCGGGCTGTCATTAGGAAAACTATTAAATATAGTGTGGTGTGTAAGTGAATACAAATTATATCTATTACACAGCTCAGCTCTGAGAGGAGCAGAATTTGCCATCGCACTCCCAGGAATCTGGCTGCCAAGCCAGGTAAAAATGGGAAAAGTGCCCTGGGCAGGGACACCTTCCACTAGCCCAGGTTGCTCCAAGCCCCGTCCAACCTGGCCTTGGACACTTATTAAAGAATCCTGGAATATCCTGAGCTGGAAGGGACCCACAAGGACCATCCAGTCCAACTCCTGGCCCTGCTCAGACACCCCAACAATCCCACTCTGTCCCTCAGAGGATCATCCAAACCCTCCTGGAGCTCTGGCAGCCTTGGGGCTGTACCCACTGCCCTGGGGAGCCTGGGTAGTGCCCAACCAGCCTCTGGGGGAAGAACCTTTGCCTGAGATCCAACCTGACCCTGCCCTGGCAAGTTCAAGAAATTCACTCAGGTCCTGTTGGTGCTCACAGAGGGCAGTACCACATCAACAGGGATTTTAAATCCCTTCAGGGATGGGGACTCCACCACTGCCCTGGGCAGCTGTGCCAGGGCTGGATAACCCTTTCCAGGAAGGAATTTTCCTTAATATCCAACCTCAGCCTCCCCTAAGGCCATTCCCTCTCCTCCTGTCCCTTGTTCCCTGGGAGCAGAGCCCGATCCCCCCCAGCTCCTCCCTCCTGTCAGGGGGTTGCAGAGCCAGAAGGTCCCCCCTGAGCCTCCTTTTCTCCAGGCTGAGCCCCCCCCAGCTCCCTCAGCTGCCCCTCCCAGGACTGTGGGACAGGGACAGGTTTCCATCCAGCTGCTCTTCCAGGACTCTCTTTGCCCAAGACTTGGCCAAGAGCTGCAAAGAACTGAACAAACCCTACGAGACTCAGCAGAAAACAACCTCTTTGTCTCTTTGCTCAGCGTCTGGGGCTCTGCCTGATGGATCCAGTGGGAATCCTGTGTCACTCCACACGGACAGGGCAGGGCTTGGCCCACTCTGGCTCTGTGACAAAGACACATAAACACAATTGGCTGAAGCATAAAGAGCCTGCCAGGACAGTGCAATGTCTCCATAGAAACCCCTGAGAAGGGAACCTGGCGCTGATTTAACGATGGCTGTAGCCTGTTGAGGCTGGAAACTTCCTTATCTGAGCTCTCTTTTCGCGTTTTTTTTTTTTTTTGAGGAAAGCACTGGAGACACTGCAGGGAGTGGACAGAGCATCTCTGGTGCTGTGACAGCCAGGGATGACAGACACAGGCTCAGCTCACACCGATTTCTCCTTCGCTGCTCCAGTTCACAACTAAAAATCAGCAGGAGGAGCTGGGGTTGCTTCAAGGAATTGTGGGGCAACAGATAAATAAAATAAAATTGATGTTCCTGAGAGGAGACGTTTCTAAAGCTTGATCACCCCTCTCAGGGCTGGCCCTTTAAAACTCTGCCGAGGAAAAATCAACAAATCCATGGGGTTTCTTTCTGTGAAAAACAAACATTTCCTTCCTTTCCAGCCAGGAAAAGTACCCAGGGATGAGGATTCGGTCAGAGCTGTGGACACAAAGTGTTCAGGGAACACAAAGGTGACTCCCCAGATTTGTAGATCTGTATATATATTAAAAAAAAAAATCTCATTTCCTTTTTTTTTTTTTGAATGGTTTCTGCTCTCAGGTCTGAAAGCACTGCTCACACTCATCCCTGGCTGCTGTGATTCCCAGAATCTGGGTTAGACTGTACCTCTGCTCCAGACAGAGGTTATATTTGAACTGGGAAACCCTCTGGAAGTCCTGAGTCTCTCCCACTCTCTGGCTCCATCCCAGCCCTTTATCCAGGTGAATCCTGGCCATGCACTGACCTGTCTCTCTGCTCCTCTTTATCCCTGAGCCTGGGAGCACCAGGAAGGACATGGATCCACAGGGAGCTCTGACTGAGGAGCTGGGGGATCAGGATCCCACGATAGAAAATTATCCAGTGAATCCTGTTGCGTACTTTGGCCTTTTGAATTCCCACCTGGAGTCATCAGCTTTTCCTACAGCAGATTTGAGCTCCAAATCCAATGTTTAATTGCTGGGAGCATCCCTCTCCCATCAGGTCAGGACCTGATGGAGAGGAACATCGTGAGATTTAATTCATGAATGCTTAAGAAGGGTTTTAAAGGGACTATGAGATGAAAATTCCCTGCCCAGCAGGGGTTTGGCAGGAGGCTGGAACTGGATGATCTTCAAGGTCCATTCCAACCCAAACCATTCCAGGATTCTGTGACTCTGCCCTGCTTCCAAGTTTGAACACACACACAGACATTTGATGCCATGTACAGTTTAAGGTCTGATGGAATCCTCCTTTCCTCTTTTCCCAGTGAAATAAATGAAGCTGATTCCTCAGGAAATACCCATTTCCTGCATTTCCTGCTTTCTCCTGGGCATATCCAGCTGTTTTCAGGGTCTGAACCCGACCACAAATATTTACTCTCAGCTCTGAAACAACCAGTTTTGGTACAGAACACGGAACAGTTTCTATTTTTACTTCCACGTGGCGTTTTCCTCTTGTTTTCCCCCCTCTTTTCAGCCTTCCAATTCCAACACGGATAATAAAAGCTCTAAAAACCCACAGAGCACTGGAAGCTCGAAGATTTCCAAGGAAGAAACACGCCTGTGTCTTTCCAGGAGATGAAATGAGGTCACACTTTGCTGTTTTCCCGTGAAAGGCTTTGAAGTTGTTACATCACGGGGGGGGGGGTGATTCGGCATTTTCTCCTCGTTCCCTTCGGTGATTCCAAGCTCTCCTCCCTCCAGCCTCCCCTGCAGTTCATGGAAGGAGGGGGATGAATAATACCTGATGCTTCTCTGATGTGTTCCAGAAATGCCAGCCTGGTTTGCAAATGTCAGGCTCCGGCCTGGAATGAGCCCAGCCTGGAATGTTTGTTCCCTGCCGTCGGGTCTCGCCTCCCCTTGGTCGTGTCCAAGTTCATGGAAACCCGGCATTCCACTTCCAATTCCACTGAATCACGGAGCCCTGGAGCCAACAAATTGACTCTCACCGAGGAGCTGACTCATGGAATTGGTTGGTGTTGAGTTGCTCTTCCAGGGAAGACCGAAAGCTGAGGCTTGAACACCCCAGGGGTGTTCAAATTCCCATCATGATCCTTGCCAAAACATCTGGATTTGCTTTTCGTGGCTACAGAATCATTGCATTTTCATGACTAGAGAATCAGTGTATTTTCATTATTACAGAACAATTTTATTTTCATTATTACAGAACAATTTTAATTTCATTATTACAGAACAATTTTATTTTCATTATTACAGAACAATTTTATTTTCGTTATTATAGGATCAATATTTTCAATATTATAGAACTAATGTATTTTCATTATTATAGAACCAATGTATTTTCATTATTATATAACAATTGTACTTTTGTTGTCATAGAATCATTACATTTTCATTCTTGTAGAGCCATTATGCTTCCAAAATTATAGAATCATTGTATTTTCATTCTTACAGATCCATTATACTTCCAATATCACAGAATCATTGCATTTTCATTCTTACAGATCCATTATACTTCCAATATCACAGAATCATTATATTTTCAATATTATAGAATAATGGGATGGTTTGGGTTGGAAAGACCTTTAAAGGTTGTCCAGTCCCCCTGCAGTGAACAGGGACATCCTCAACTGCATCACCCCAAACTCTTGTTCTGTCAGGATAATTTGGAAGGAAAATTAGGAAGTATGTAGGTTAAATGCTTCCTGGGATTCATGTCAGCTCTTGGCACTGGCTGAGAAATTTGCCTTGAGCTCCCACATTCCCAAATTATGTCCTGGAGGCAGCAGAGCACATGTTCATGGTCAGGAGCTGAGAGACTCATCCATGTTCACGGAATGTGCCTGAAACTTTCCTTAAATCACAGACTCATGGAATGGTTTGGAAGGGACCTTAAATCCCACCTCATTCCCACCCCATGGGCAGGGACAGGTTCCACCAGACCAGGTGAACACAAGGAAATAACCAGATTTTCCCAAAGCTGTTTCCCTAAGCACGTCCAGGTGGATTTTCCTGGGGTAGGTATCTCCAGATTTTATAACATTCCATTTTCTAAGCTGGCAAAACACCATTTTTTTTTTTTTTCACCCTCCTCTCCTCATTCCTGAAAACCTACAGGACTGCTTTACCTGTGACTTGATCTCAGCTGGAAAGAGAGACATTGGTCCCGGAAAATTCTCGCCCGAAAAATTCCAGTTTGGCAAAAGCTCTGAGCAACTGAAAGGAGGTGTTGGAAAAGGGAAAAGCCAGGATACCTTAACGAAGAGAGTAGCTGGAGCAAGAGGAAGCAGCAGCAGATTGTTCCATGGCTGCAAAGCTGTACATGGCACAGACAAACTTCATTTTAAACGTTTGGCTGCTGGATCAGCAAGATTGGGCATTTCCCGTTCCTAAAGGAGCTCCAGAAGAGCTGGAGAAGGACTTGGGAGAAGGGATGGAGGGACAGGACACAGGGAATGGCTTCCCACTGCCAGAGGGCAGGGATAGATGGGATATTGGGAAGGAATTCCTGGCTGGGAGGGTGGGGAGGCCCTGGCCCAGGTTGGGCAGAGAAGCTGTGGCTGCCCCTGGATCCCTGGAAGTGTCCAAGGCCAGGTTGGAGTAACCTGGGCTAGTGGAAGGTGTCCCTGCCCATGGCAGGGGGTAGAACTGGATGGTCTTTAAGGTCCCTCCCAGTCCAAACCATTCCATGATTCCCTGAAGTTCACCTCCCACTTATCTGCATTGTGTGGAATTTTGCCTCTCACTTCCTTGATCGTTGCCCTGCTCCAAAACCACGGATATTGTGGCCTTTGTGGCTGAATTCCACTTCAGCAGCAAAAGAATCCACAAAGCAGGTGAATTCTCTTCCCAAGACAGTGGCATTCCAGAGTCTTCTGGAGACCTGTGCTCAGCCAGAGCTTTGTTTTACCATGGAAAATCCCATACTTGGGTCACTCAGGCTTTCAAAGGAGCTGCTAAAACCTTAGTAGAGTGGACAACAAACAGCTAATCCGAGGGCATCTTGATTCCCAGATGGAAGGATACAGAAATCCTGCTGATAAAACCACTGAAAACACCCACAACACAGAGGCCTCTGTAGTTTTTTTTTTCCTGCAGCCAAAAATCACAAGTGGAAAAGCAACTGGAGGGGACACAATTCCTTCATCCAGCTCTGTGTCCAAGGATAATGATTGTTGTGCTGAACCAGCCCCAGTGATTCAGTTGGCAGAAGGAAAGTGTCAGTCAGTGGGAAAGATGAAGATGGTGGTGGTGGCACATCGTGGGCATGTCCAGGGGAAAGGAAAACCAAATAGGGAAAAGGGTAATGGGATGGAAGAGGAGCTGAGGAGGAGATGGAGGTGGAAAGGGAGACTTCTCAGCTAAGGAATGGTCTGGAAGGTGAGAGCAGTGTCAGTCCAGGGTCATGGATGGGATTTGGGGGAGCCAAGGCTGATGGGCCAAGTGAACAAGGTGGGCAGTGAGGGCTGATGTCCTACAGAGCTGTGGCTCTTAGTTGGGTCCCTGATGTCTTGTAAGGTTCTCATTAACAGAGTCCAAAAAAATCCTTCCATTCTTGGCACTTTCACAACATTTGGGTCATAAAATCATAGAACATTGGAAGGGACCCCCAAGGACCATCCAGCCCAAACCCTGGCCCTGCACAGGCCCAGCCCCAAGAGTCCCACCCTGTGCCCCAGAGGATCATCCAAACCCTGCTGGAGCTCTGGCAGCCTTGGGGCTGTGCCCACTGCCCTGGGGAGCCTGGGCAGTGCCCAACCAGCCTCTGGGGGAAGAACCTTGTGCTGAGATCCAACCTGAGCCTGCCCTGGCACAGCTCCAGCCATTCCCTGGGTGCTGTCACTGTCACCCAGAGCAGAGATTGGAGCTGCCCCCCACGAGGGTATTGAAGACCCCAATGAGGTCTCCCCTCAGTCTCCTCTTCTCCAGGCTGGACATTCCCAGTGCCCTCAGCTGTCCCTCCTATGGCTTCTCCTCTGGACTCTTCCTCATCTTCATGGCCCTGCGGTTGAAGCTGCTCAGTGGGTCTCCTTTTATTTCTTTAAAATGAGGAAAATGAACATTTATTCCTCTTAAAAGAGGATGGATGGATGCACAGCCACCTAAGCCTTGTTTCCAAGGGAGCCAAGCTCACATAAGCCCGAGATAGCCCAAGGAATTAGGATGGATCTCTTACACCTCTCAGGTGTTGAGTCATAACCCCCACAGTCGGATCGACCTCCCAGACAAAAGTCCACATCACATCTTGTTGGCAGCAGGCTCTGACAACCTGTGTGTGTGTGAAATACCAGCCTGGAACAGGCACGAAAAGGAATAAAATGCACTTTTAAAATCAAATCCTCATTTTAGCTTTGTTTCTATATTGAAAGGAGCGGGGGAGAGCAGGAAAAGGTTGAGGCAGCATCACAAAGTGATTCACCAGGGGACTGAGGGTCAACAGGTGGGGATGGACAAAGCCATGAGTCCCTGCTGGGCTTCCAGGGATGAAAATGAGGAGCTGACACTGCTGGATGTGTGACCCCTCCGAAAGGTTTGCATTTTTGTCGGTGCTACTAAAAATAACAGCTTCAAACCTGAGAAAGAACACGCTTTTGGTTCAGCAAACAGCAGCTGCAGGGGACAATTGCAACTTGTTGGGGGTTTAAAAATAAGTAGCTGAGTCTGTGCTGATGTAAACAGGCTCCGTGTTTGTGGTGCCACACACACCTGATCTGCTCAGGTGGTGGAGGAGGGGAAGGCTGTGGGTGTGTCTGTCTGGACTTCAGCAAAGTCTTGGACACTGTCCCCATGGAACATCCCTGGAAAAGGCTTGGCCAGGGGCACTCTGTGCTGGGTTAGGAACTGGCTGATGGTCAGGCCTGGAGATTGGTGGGAATGGAGCTGCATCCAGTTGGGATCCAACACCAGTGGTGTCCCCAGGGATCAGTGCTGGGCCCAGTCCTGTTTAATGTCTTTATTGATGATTTAGATGAGGGGATCAAGTGAACCATCAGCAAATTTGCAGATGACACCAAGCTAGGGGGGAGTGTTGATCAGCTGGAAGGCAGGAGGGCTCTGCAGAGGGACCTGGACAGGTTGGATCCATGGGCTGATTCCAACGGGATGAGGTTCAACCAGGCCAAGGGCCGGGTCCTGCCCTTTGGCCACAACCCCCGGCAGCTCCAGGCTGGGCCAGACGGGCTGGAGAGCAGCCAGGCAGGAAGGGAGCTGGGAGTGGGGATGGACAGGGAGCTGAACAGGAGCCAGAGTGTGCCCAGGGGGACAAGAGGGCCAATGGATCCTGGCCTGGAGCAGGAACAGTGTGGCAGCAGGAGCAGGGAAGTGATTCTTGGCCTGGACTCAGCGCTGGTGAGGCCACCCCTGGAGTGCTGTGTCCAGTTCTGGGCCCTCAGCTCAGAAAGGACATTGAGGGGCTGGAGCAGGTCCAGAGGAGAGCAACGAGGCTGGGGAAGGGACTGGAGCACAGTTGCCATGAGGAGAGGCTGAGGGAGCTGGGGCTGTTCAGCCTGGAGAGGAGGAGGCTCAGGGGAGACCTCCTCACTCTCTCCAACTACCTGACAGGAGGGAGGAGCTTGGGGGGGGATTGGGCTCTTCTCCCAGGAACCAGCAGTAGGACAAGAGGGCTCGGTCTTCAGCTGTGCCAGGGGAGGTTTAGGTTGGATATTAGGAAGAAATTCTTTCCAGAGAGAGCACTCAGCCATTGGAATGGGCTGCCCAGGGAAGTGGTGGATTCTCCATCCCTGGAGGTGTTGAAGGTGAGACTGGATGTGGCATCAGTGCCATGGGCTGGGAACCACGGCAGGGTTGGATCAAGGGTTGGACTGGATGATCTCAGAGGTCTTTTCCAACCTGGTTGATTCTATGATTCTATGATTCTTTATTTCAGGGGTGTGGTTGCTCCCCAGGCTCCACTGCCTGATGTCTGTGAGATATGGGAGCTTGGAGAAATCCAAGTGGGACAGCCACGTGTGGACAAGGAAAATGGGGTCATTTTATGTGCCTGTTCTGTCTCAGCTTAGGCCAAATGACTTGGAGCTGTGTTCCTGTACCTCCAAGCCCAAGGGGAACCATTGCTTTGTTAGACTATTGCCAGGACCCAAATAATATCAACAATAACTAAAAATACTAATCACAAAGGACTGATCCAGATAACACCACATGTAGTGATTTTCCAGTCATCACAAGGAATCCAGGGACTGAAAATGAGGATTTACTTGACTTGGCTTTAAGTGATTGTCCAAGCTCCCACTTCAGGCTGGTTTCATTTCCCTTGTCCACTCCAGAGGACGGCAGGGGGGAGGAAGGTGATCTGTAACTCAGGGATGTGCATGAAGAGACCCCACTCTTTTTTTGGGTTGATGACAGATTTATCACCCAGCACTTCTTCCCAGTTGCCAGTTCTGCCTTTAGACACAAAGTAGGTGGTTACCAAGAGCAGCAGAACCATGGAATGGTTTGGGATGGCAAGGCTGGAAGGGGTCTTAAGGATCATCTTGTTCCATCTCCCTGCCATGGGCAGGAGCACCTTCCACTAGCCCAGGTTGCTCCAAGCCCCATCCAGCCTGGCCTTGGACACTTCCAGGGATCCAGGGGCAGCCACATCTGTGCCAGGGCCTCACCACTATCACAGCCAACAATTCCTTCCCATATCCCATCTATCCCTGCCCTCTGGCACTGGGAAGCCATTCCCTGTGTCCTGTCCCTCCATGCCTTGTCCCCAGTCCCTCTCCAGCTCTCCTGGAGCCCCTTTAGGCCCTGCCAGGGGCTCTCAGCCCTCCCTGGAGCCTTCTCTTCTCTAGGGGAACCCCTCCAGCTCTCCCAGCCTGGCTCCAGAGCAGAGGGGCTCCAACCTTTGGAGCACCAGAAGCTGAGCTCTGAGCGAGACGAAGACAGTTCTGAACATCATGGAGCGACCACAGCTCTGCCCAACCTGCTCAGGAGAGCCAAGTGTCCCCTCAGAAACTGCTGGATCTGGAGTCTGACCGAAGCAGTGCTGGCAAGAGATGATCCAAACCCTCCTTCCTGCTCACCTGACCTTGCTCCACACCTGTGTCTCTGCACTCCACAGGGAAGAACTCGTCAGAGCAAACCGACCTTTGCCTGCAGGGCTGCAGAGCCTGGAGCCAGCTCTGCCAACTTCCCTGCCTGTGGAATGAGGGAGTGATGACAGTGATGCTCACTGTGGATTCCCATCCACCTCCCCTGGCTGTTTTGGGCTTTAATTAATACTTCCGAGCTCCTTAAGAAGCCACATTTCGGAGCTGTTATGTAAGCAGGAGTTATTATTATTAAAAAAACCCAACACATTACGAGCGTGTTATTAGTCTGACAGATGGAATTATCAGCGGAATGATATTTTTATCAATCATCCTGCCTTGACATTCCTTTCCTTTCCTCTCATCTCTCTTTTATCACCCCTCAGCTCCGGGCTGGCAGCCCTAACACCGTCTACGTGGAGCGTTGCATCACCGGATGGCTCTCGATGGCACGGGTGAGTAAACGAGCTCTTCCCAGGCAGGGAAGACTTTCCACGTCGGAAAACTCACCGGAACCCGTCCGTGGGTTGAAAATGGGCACAAAATCCTTTAGGGACTGATGATGGTTTCGGGCCCTGAATATCATTTCCCTCACCCAGGCTGGCTCCCAGCACGGGCAGAGCGAGCGGCTGCCACCCTCAACCGCGGGCTGGCAGGAGGAACCCTGCCAATGGGAAACGTTCACAATTCCCCAGCAGGAATTGTTCTCCAGCAGAACTGGCAAACTGCTGGAATGGGGAAGGGTAATTTTCTCTCTTAGCTTCTCGAGAAGTTAATGGCACTATCACATGAATGTGCTTTCCTGAGAGCTACTGATCTGCAGCTTCCTCGGGAGGGGCAGAGGAGGGGCAGGAACTGAGCTCTGCTCTGCGGGGAACAGGGACAGGACCCAGGGGATGGGGAGGTTTAGGTTGGATCTCAGGAAAAGGTTCTTCCCCTAGAGGGTGGTTGGGCACTGCCCAGGCTCCCCAGGGCAGTGGGCACAGCCCCAAGGCTGCCAGAGCTCCAGGAGGGTTTGGACAACACTCTCAGGGACAGGGTGGGATTGTTGGGGTGTCCTGGGTAGGGCCAGGAGTTGGACTGGATGGCCCCTGTGCATCCCTTTCAGCTCAGGATATTCCATGATTTTATGACCCAAATGTTGTGAAAGTCCCAAGAATGGAAGGACTTTTTTGGAGCCTGTTAATGAAAGCCTTACAAGACATCAGGGACCCAACTAAGAGCCACAGCTCTGTAGGACATCAGCCCTCACTGCCCACCTTGTTCACTTGGCCCATCAGCCTTGGCTCCCCCCCATCCCATCCACGACCTGCCTGGACTGACACTGCTCTCACCTTCCAGACTATTCCTTTTCTGAAAAGGTTCTTCCCCCAGAGGCTGGTTGGGCACTGCCCAGGCTCCCCAGGGCAGTGGGCACAGCCCCAAGGCTGCCAGAGCTGCAGGAGGGTTTGGCTGATCCTCTGGGGCACAGGGGGGGACTCTTGGGGCTGGGTCTGTGCAGGGCTGAGGGTTGGACTGGGTGGTCCTTGGGGGTCCCTTCCAGCTCAGGATGTTCTGGGATCTGTGAAATCCTGGCTGGGCTGAGCTGGGAGGAAGGAGACGCCTCCACTGATGTCCTCATGGTCCTTTTATTTGGAGAAGAGGAGTGAGGTACTGACCAGCAAAAGAGGTTGGAAAATCAGCTTAGCCAGGATGGTGGAGACATTCCTGGCCAGGACAAGGCAGGACTAGGATTGTCCTCCTCTTACATGTGCTCTTTGAGCCGTGCAGGACACGTTTGGCTGATCCTCTGGGGCACAGGGTGGGACTCCTGGGGCTGGTCCCGTGCAGGGCTGAGGGCTGGGCTGGATGATCCTTGTGGGTCCCTTCCAACTCAGGATGTACTGGGATTCTCTGATTGGTGCTGCCTTCAAGGCAGGTTTAGGTATGACAGGAAAACAGCACGAGGTGAGGCTCCAAGTCCTTGTGCTCTGTTCCATCCTCCAGGAGAATCTGATGTCTCCAATGACTTGTCACAAAGAGGAGCTGGGGACAGAATTTGTGAGGATGATTGGGAGGATGAACTGAAGGAGGGTAGATATTACAAAGAGATTCTTCCCTGTGAGGCCCTGGCACAGGTTGGGCAGAGAAGCTGTGGCTGCTCTTGGATCCCTGGAAGTGTCCCAGGCCAGGTTGGATGGGGCTTGGAGCAACCTGGGATAGTGGGAGGTGTCCCCGTCCACAGTGGGTGGAACGAGGTGGTCTTTAAGGTCCCTTCCAACCCAAGCTGTTCCACGATTTTATTTTATAATTAGGAAGAGCTCAAACTGCTCTCACAGTGGGAGTTTGTTTCTCACAGAAAAGGTACTTCCAGTAGGTCAGTGGTGAAGCAAAACTTCACATGAGTTTTCCCACAGCCAAAGCCCCCAAGGGGACGACCTTCTGCACCACAGGGCAGTTTGGGGAGTTAATTCTTGCCTCAGTCTTTGGTGGGTAACTCTGTACATCAAAAATCTCCTTCCTCCCCCTGGACAGTGCCTGGCACTTTGTTTCTGCCTGGGGCTTTTATAATCACGAGATATAAATATATCTTTTTATCATTAAATTTCTGTGGAGTGAATCCGTATCCAGAACTGGAAAAGTCTCTGGGGTGTATGTTATAAAATCAGAGGATCCTAGAATGGGTTGGGTTGGAACAGACCTTAAAGATCATCCAGTCCCACCCCTGCCATGGGCAGGGACACCTTCCACTGGACCAGGTTGTTCCAACCTGGCCTTGGACACTTCCAGGGATCCAGGGGCAGCCACAGCTTCTCTGCCCAACCTGTGCCAGAGCCTCCCCATCCTCACAGCCAGGAATTCCTTCCCAATATCCCATCTAAACCTTCCCACTTTAGTTTAAAGTCATTACCCCTTCCAGACTAAAAAAAAAAAAGGAGTCCATGTAGAAAACACCACCTGATGACATAATTCTAATTTTAGTGCAAGGAAGTCCCATTTCCTTCTTGCCTGCACTGGGAATGACCAACTGGGACAACTGGGATCCTATAAAATACATTCCTGGGTCTCTCTTGCTTTGATACCATTCTCCCTCTGCCAAACCATCCCACCTTCATATGTTTATTATTTGCCACACGTTTTCTTTTAATTGCTGTGTTAATTTATGATGCTGTTGCAGTTTAAAATAGAGAACCTGCTTGGCAGCCTGCATTCCTAAAATAATCAACTTCATTAATATGATTAAGAGCAAAATCTTTTACTGCTTCTGGTGCTGGGTATTAAACTGAAGAATGAGCATTTAAATAATTTCTCACGCAGGTCTCTTATTTTTACAAAGTATAAAAACCCAGCCAATTTTAAGGCTTTATATCCCAAAATAGGACTGTACTGTATTTTAATACTAAAGCAATAAAAAAAACCAAACCCTTTTTCCATGAAATAAGAAAGAAACACAATGTAAAGTATTATAAGTTCCCAGACCTCCAGTGCATGACTAATACTGGGATGATGGTTTTTGACTGGTCAGAAACCATGAAATAATAAGAAAATGATGGTGCAGTTGAACATGGGGCGATGGTTTATGATTCGTGGGATTTGAGTTACCAGGCTAAATTTAAACCCTTAATTTGCCTAAATGAAAATTGCTCAGTCTGGTTACAGCCTTTTCTCAGCCAAGTCTGAAAATGAGCTGCAGTTGCATGTTATTAGTCTTACTTTGGAGGTTTATAATTGTAACTACAGTAATTTAGGGATGATCAGATGGTTAAAACTGAGGTAGGCACTTGTTTCCCCCCAAGGAGGATTTGGGGAGGTCAAGTCTTGTACAAATTCAAGGCTTCTCTTCTTTCTCGTGAGAGAGGAAGACCGGGCAACATTTCTGTGAATTCAATAAAAAGAACTATTACTTGTATATAAACTATATAAGAAATCAGTTTATTTTATGGAACGTTTATCATTAAAGTGCCTTTTAGCCCTGCTCACAAGCCAGGGCACGGGAATGAAAAGGACACAGGAATAAAAAGGACAGTCTGTGTCTCACAAAGGTCTGAGGATCCGGGAAGAAAGAACAGATGGAATCAGACAGATGGAGGAAAGCAAGAAAACAATGATCCAATGTCAGCCGGCGTGACGGGAAGGCAGCTCAGCCCCCCAGGAGGCTGCTGGGCAGCTTTCTGCAGGAATCACAGCAAAAAGCAGGGAATGGCCTGGGAAAGGGTGTGAAGGTGCTGGTTTGAACTCCAGCACCGAGGGATCGGGGGCTGGCGCTGCCGGCAGGGAGCGTCCTGGGGTGATGGGGAATCAGGGAATGGTTTGGGTTGGAAGGGACATTAAAGATCATCTTGTACCAACCCCCCGCCACGGGCAGGGACACCTTCCACTAGCCCAGGTTGCTCCAAGTCCTGTCCAACCTGGCCTTGGACACTTCCAGGGATCCAGGGGCAGCCACAGTTTCTCTGCCCAACCTGGGACAGGGCATCAACACCCTCACAGACAACAATTCTTTCCAATATCCCACCCAAATCTCCCCTTAATCCATTCCCTCTTGTCCTATCCCTCCATCCCTCGTCCCCAGTCCCTCTCCAGCTCTCCTGGAGCCCCTTCAGGCCCTGCAAGGGACTCTCAGCTCTCCCTGGAGCCTTCTCTTCTCCAGGGGAACCCCCCCAGCTCTCCCAACCTGGCTCCA
Organism: Chiroxiphia lanceolata; assembly: GCF_009829145.1. Lineage (NCBI taxonomy): Eukaryota > Metazoa > Chordata > Aves > Passeriformes > Pipridae > Chiroxiphia > Chiroxiphia lanceolata. Next base: position 1,982,105 of record NC_045640.1, read on the forward strand.
GAGCAGAGGGGCTCCAGCCCTGGCAGCAGCTCCGGGGCCTCCTCTGGACTGTCTCCAGCAGCTCCACGTCCTTGTGCTGTTGTTCCCAGGGCTGGAGCAGCTCTGCAGGGGGGTCTCAGCTGAGACAGGGGCAGAGGGGCACAATCTCCCCCTGCCCTGCTGCCCACACTGGGGGATCAGCCCAGGGCATGGGGGGGTCTGGGCTGGGGCATCTCCATCCCCTCATCCACCCCACAAAGGAGAGAGAAATATCCTCCAAACTCCACATTGAAGGAGCCACTGGAGAAATAGGAAGACTCCAGAGAAAAACAAGACTTCAAGATCAGTGTAGCTTCTGGAAGTGCTTGATGGGTCAGGGAAGATGAGGATGAACTATTGGTTTTGTGATCTAATTTATTAACATTTTGTTCATTTAACTTTCATGAGGGACTCTGGAATGACCATTTTTTGGGTACTGAAAGGGATGGACACTGGAAGAATCCAAGGTAGTCTTGGTATGTCCATCCTCAGAGATATTCAGAATTTCACTGGACAAAGTCCTGAGCAACCTGATCCAGTTGGATCCAGCAGGTCCCTTCCAACCTTAAAGAGGGAATTGTTCAATGTGTTCAGTGACTTTAGAGCTGGAGAGAGAGTCAAGGCTGGGCAGGAATGGAGGTATCAAATGGCTTTCAGAGTGGAGGTTTTGGGACATGAGAGAACCTAAAGTGGATTATGAGGAGAAATGAGGAGGATGAGAGTGTGAGGGCAGAGCAGGGAAAGGGATAAAAGTGAGTGCAAAGGAGACAGAGTGAGATATCTGAGATAAGTGTGGAGATGATCAAGAAAATCCTGCACTGGTGAGCACAGAGGAGAAGAATGAAAGGCAGGTGGAGGGCAGGGAAGCTCGGGAGGCAGGGAAGGGCCACAACACACACTGACCATGAATTCTTGGGAATATTAGGCAAGATCCTCTCCTTGGAAAGAGGCAGAGCAAAGAAGACAGGGAACCTCAAGAGTGAACAGTGTATTAGCCAGGTAGCAGAAGTTGAGGCTGAGTGAATCCATTGAAAGAAGGAATTTATAATGGATGAAGTCACCCTTTCCCTTCATTGCTGCGATTCATCAGACCAAAGATAGACTTTCAGAGCTCAGATACCTTCATTTGAGCAAGTCACCTTTAAAGCTGACACAGAAGAACAGAAGATTTGAGGACTTGCTTCATCTCCTCCTAAAATAGAGACCTAAAAGAGATCAGCTGACTCATGTCCTAAAAGAGTCGGATTTTCCCCCCCAGATTACAAAGGGAGCTCACACCCCAGGGCTCAGATTGGTCTGTGCTGTTGGAATTTCAGTTTTGATAATCCACCCCAAATCCTCTGCACCCCGACCACGGAGCACAGAGCTGGGTTCAGGGATGAGCTGAGACTGGGCAAGCTGGGAGAAGGGCAGGGGAGCCGGGGGTAGAAGAGGCTGAAGGGTGGGCACAAGGCAGAGGGGAGGTGGTTGAGCAGGGAATTCATCACTGGTGAGGCCACCCCTGGAGTGCTGTGTCCAGTTCTGGGCCCTCAGCTCAGGAAGGACATTGAGGGGCTGGAGCAGGTGCAGAGGAGAGCAACGAGGCTGGGGAAGGGACTGGAGCACAAGTGCTGTGAGGAGAGGCTGAGGGAGCTGGGGGGGCTCAGCCTGGAGAAGAGGAGGCTCAGGGGAGACCTCCTCACTCTCTGCAACTCCCTGACAGGAGGGGGGAGCCAGGGGGGGGTTGGTCTCTTTTCCCAGGCAACCATCAGCAAGACAAGAGGGCTCGGGCTTCAGCTGTGCCAGGGGAGGGTTAGGTTGGAGATTAGGAAGAATTTCTTTGCAGAGAGGGTGCTCAGCCATTGGAATGGGCTGCCCAGGGAAGTGGTGGATTCTCCATCCCTGGAGGTTTTTAAGACAAGACTGGATGTGGCATCAGTGCCATGGGCTGGGAACCACAGCGGGGTTGGACCAAGGGTTGGACTCAATGATCTCAGAGGTCCCTTCCAACCCAGCTGATTCTATGATTCTGTGATTAATCCTGGTCATCTGGACATCATGGAAACACTGACTGTGGGTTTATGGTCAACGAGGAAAGAGAGCAGATTGCTTCAGAAATCACAGAGAGGGAAAACACATTGCAAATATCCAATATTTGGCTCCTCTCAAGAGCGCAACAAGAAGTTACAAGACTGGAGCTCCTGAAACAGGAGCAGGTGAACATGGGAACACCTGACCTGCATCTGAATGAGGTGTCTGAGCTCCCTTTAGGGTCAATTAAAGTCTGAGGCTCAGCTCTGTTGTCCACACAGAGGCACCAGGTGCTACTTGAGATGCCAGAGGTATCACGTCTCCATTTCCACGAGGGCACAGGTCTCCCGTGGGTCTGGTGTTGGATTTACTGGCTCTAGATGGATGCCTTGGGCACTCTGCTGCATCTCAGGTGGCTCTGGATGTCTGTGGGTGGGCAACAGGAGTTGATCCCAGTGAATTGCAGGAGTGATTCAACTGATCCTACAGCAGATTCCCACATTTCAGGAGTTTAATGCCTGAGGAATCACTGAAAGCTGCTATTGCAGGAGAATGAGGGACTTCCCCCCCCTCCAACTTCAGGAAGAATTGGAAGTGCCTCAGACTAAATCACCTGCTAATTTTAGGCAACTGGATCCCATCCTGCATTGTAGAAGGTTTAAACACCCAATGCACACATAGGAAACTCAGTGTAAAGATGGAAATTCAGGTTAAAGTCACCTGTCAGCTCAACTTGACCCACAGTTCAGATACCCTGAATGCCAAGGCATGAGGGCACTGGTGTGCTGGGCAGAGTTGTGAGTCTGCAGTTGAAGAAGATGCTGAAAACTTAACATTTCTCAACATTTCAGGCATAACCCAGGTGCCTGGGCTTCCACAGGCACAGCCTCAGAGCCCTGATGCTGCTGCAGATTTGGAGATCAGCCTGAAGGAGCAGGCAGTCCTGGCACAACGAGGTCTGAGGTGTCTAAAGGCCACCAGAACAATTATAAAATCATGGAATGATTCGGGTTGGGAGGGAGCTTAAGGATCATCCAGTTCTAACCCCTGCCATGGGCAGGGACACCTTCCACTAGCTCAGGTTGCTCCAAGCCCCATCCAACCTGGCCTTGGACACTTCCAGGGATCCAGGGGCAGCCACAGCTTCTCTGGCCAACATGGAACAGGGCCTCCCCACCCTCACAGTCAACAATTCCTTCCTAATATCCAATCTAAATCTTCACTTTTCCAGTTTGAAACCATTCCCCCTTGTCCTGTCCCTCCCTGCCTTGTCCCCAGTCCCTCTCCAGCTCTCCTGGAGCCCCTTCAGGCCCTGCAAGGGGCTCTCAGCTCTCCCTGGAGCCTTCTCTTCTCCAGGGGAACCCCCCCAGCTCTCCCAGCCTGGCTCCAGAGCAGAGGGGCCTTCCCACCCTCCCGGTGAATCAGGGGAATATGTCTCTGGAACCCTGTGCAGCACAGGAAGCAAGGAATGAATGGGTGATGGAGCACAAACAATCCCACTGTCAGAGCAGCAGCAGCTGAAGGGATGGCACAGACAGAAAATGTTCTGCAGGAGCTGCTCTGCACCTGAGGGTGAAAGAAAACCTCCAGTTTTCCAGCACTGCCAGTTTGTCATTTCTCATCACCGCTAAATTCACTCATTTTCCCCGTTTTTAAACTTAGCACAGAGCTCAAGGAACGCAGTGTTTTAAGCCTGACAAGTGGTTTATTCAAGGCAGCTGATTTACCAACTCAAAGGCTACTCCCTGCAGACTCCTACCAGAAATGTTCAGTTGTAAAGCTCGGCTTTAATTAAAGAAAGACCTTCAGACATTATCACAGCTGGAAAATCCATAACGAGCCGTGCATTTTTCTGAAGGAACTTTTCCCCCCCGATCCGCCCGAGAACCCGGGGAAGGGCTCCACAGATCCATCATAATTCCCTGCCACTTTCAGCTCAGGCATTAGAGACGCTGTGTGGGCAGATTTAATAGGTTCTTTCTGGCTTCCTGGGGAGGAGAAGGATTGCATAAGACGTGAGTCAAGACACCAGGCCCGAAGCTGTGCCTGTGGTGGTTGCAGGAGCTGCCCTGTCTGTCCACGGGGATGTCACAGCCGGCACATTTCGGAGCAGGGATCAGCCCACTTTGGGTCACTGGAGAAAGGTTCTCCCAAATGTTCTCCTTCTGCCTGAAATCAGGGCTCAGCATCACCCAGGAAGGCACTGGAGTTCCTTTTCTCATCCCAAATGACACTTTCCCGCTCCAAACTGCGTCCTGACCCCCAAGAAAAGAAACCTTTATTTGGTGACGAGTCCTCTTGATCCCTCTCTTGGGCTCCTTGTTTTTTCCCAGTAACCTCCTTGAGGTTGTTTCCCACCCAGATCCAGAGCTTTTCAACGCAGGGTTTTCATCACTGCTTATGGAATAAATTTTTAAACAACCAAAGCACCACCGACAGGAAGAAATTCCAGGCTTTCTCTAGGATCAGGTTCTCAAAACTTGGGTCTATTAAACCTAATTTTTGACATCCTCCAGGGTACTTAAAGCAGGTGTTTGGTTTTCCTTCTGGGGTCACTGGAAGGAAAGGTGTCCTCTCAGGGAGGGGGTTCCTGAGTCATTTTTTACCCTGGCCCAGGTTGCCCAGAGAAGCTGTGGCTGCCCCTGGATCCCTGGAAGTGTCCAAGGCCAGGTTCGATGGGGCTTGGAGCAACCTGGGCTAGTGGAAGGTGTCCCTGCCCATGGCAGGGGGTGGGACTGGATGGTTTTTAAGGTCTTTTCCAACCCAAACCATTCCATATTCCTATCTGTCACTATGGGCTGTGAGGCAGCCACCATTCCAATTTAAATATCCCAGTCAGGTGCCCGAGGTTTGGCAGAGGGATGCTGAGCTGGAATCCCTCAGATCACTTCATCCCATTAAACTGTTTTCCGGGTTTAATCCTGATTTTCTCTTTTCTGATCAGAAACAGCCTTTAAGCCCTGAATCTGTTTATCCCTCAATCTGATTTAGCCAGAATCAGCTAATAAACCTCCTGTTTTCTCCGACAGGATCCCAGCAATCGTGGAACGTCGTAGTGCCACAGCAGCCAGCAAGGAGAAAAACCCGTTCCCAGCTTTTCCTCTTTCCCACACTGGTTCTGTTCCATCCATTCCATCCTAGTAAACCATGGCCCAGCCTCCCCATTCATACATTTATTCCTGTGTTTCCCGAGCAGCTCTGACTCCTCGGTGCCTGCGCTCCACTCTCAGGAGTTCTACCTCATTATTATCGTCGTTATCCTAATTCCTGGTTTCATGGCCTGCAGCCACAGCCTGAACTCCTTCCCTTGCACTAATAATACACTTTTCAGCTCCTGTTTTAGCAGAGTACTCCCACTGTCCCTCACTAATTGACTCACCTGCCTAATCACTCTTCTGGTGCATCAGCACTTTCTCTCTCCTTGCTGCCCACCCCTCTGCCCACTGACACACTTTATCTTCATTTCCTTGCTTTTTTCCCCCTCTTTTTTTAAAACTGAGACTCTGTAGAGATCACCTGGATCTCTCCCATTAAATCACATCATTTTTTTTCCATCACAAACCAGGAAGAAAAAGCTTAGTCAGGTGGCCGTGTCCTTGAGTTGCCTGACACTGGAAGGAACAAACATTATAACAGCTGAGGTTTATTTTCCAGAACAGTTGAACAATCCTGTGGATCAGATCCCAAGAATTACGAGTTTCCAGCTACCTTAGTGCATATAAATCCAACAGCCTGAAAACTCAATTAGACCTGGAGCAGGCTGCCCAGAGAGGTTGTGGATGCCCCAATCCCTGGAAGTGTTCAAAGCCAGGTTTTGGATGAGGTTTGGAGCAACCTGGGACAGTGGACGGTGTCTGTGCCCACGGCAGGGGGTTGGAACTGGATGGTATTTAAGGTTCCTTCCAAGCCAAACCATTCCAGGATTTTATGACCTTGTCGCTGTTTGTCCTCTCAGGCTGCCTGGTCCCATCAGCTGTGGGGAGGGACACAGATTATTAATTAAGGGGTTGTAACAGTCACAGTTCTGGCTATCTCTGTTATTAATCACTTCCACTGAGCTCACATTCAGAGTCCTCTGTCACGTGGATCCAAGATAGAAAGAATTCCCACGTCGAAAACTTGGCAATTAACACGTCATTGGCACCAGCCACGACCTGATATTTAAATATTCATTTTTTCCAAGATCTCTGCAGTCACCAGGAACACCTGTACTTTACATTCTCCTCTGCAATTAGCACATTAATCAGTCCTGTATCTTAATACCTTAAAGTTCACCTTTAAAGGCCCTCGGGGTTCACAGAATTTTGGGGGAAGCCGAACCAGGCAGGTCCGTCCCTCTCCAAAAATCCCACTCCCCCCCCCCCCACCCCCCACCCCCAAGCAACGGCCTTTTTAAAAATTCCTCTCCAGTTTTTTTCCATTTCGAGTGACATTTTATTGGAGAGGCTTTCAGCACATTAAACCTCCGCCTGAGTAAGTCTCTGGATATTGTTAGAAAATTAATAAGGAACGTGAACGGCTTCCTGCGCGATGTGTAAGCGATAAACAGGCAGCAAAGCCGCCCTCCTCCCCTCCCTGCCTGCCAATTGCTCGGCTAAAAATAAAGGGGATGACAGAGAATTTCGGGACTGTGTGACAAGAGGAGCCCTTCAGTCACTTTGCAGCCGAGAAAAGCGAATGGCAAGTTTTCCTCACCCATGACATTTGGATCTGTTCTTAGAGCTCCCGCTCTCCCTGGGGTTAGTGGAAAACGGCACCGAAATCAGGCAGGCTGCTCCTTGTGCTTCCAGGGAAAGCAAGCATGGAATTGCTGCTGCTTGCAGTGGGATTTACTCTTTTATTCCTGCCTTTTCCTCACCCAGCACCTCATCCCCTCACCTCGTGATGTGCTGTTGTCTTCAAGCCTCGCTCATAAATCACCAGGTGCTGATTTTTTAGGGATGTGGTTAAACAAGGACCGGGGAAGGCTGAGCCCGACAGATTTAATTGCATTTGTAACAGGAGATGGGTTTGGATATCAAGCTGCATTTTCCCTGTCAGCATTTTAATTATTTTAAGGAACGTTTGCCTTGACGTCCTCGAGCGCTCGGATTCATCGAGCGCTGAAAAATAACACCCAAATCACCACGGAACCAACGCAGGCTCTGCCTTTTGGGAGATGTTACACGGCAGAGAAACCCTCCGAGCAGAATAAATAACTCAGGAGACAGGAAATGTGATGGAGGCACCTTTATTTTTCAGCCTAATTCAGCTTAGCTATTAGTAGAGAATAAAAACCGGTGCAGTTATTTATTATCTGATATCACCGGGCAGTCTGGAGGTATATCCATATGGACAGCTGGATATATTGCTAATACCCACATCAGAGAGGCTTTAATTTGCCTTTGAGATGGAGCTCAATAACTTTATGAAAGATTAAACGAGGTTCTGTCTGTAAAACATGGCTCGTGGAGCTGCAGTCGATGACCCTGGAGATTCCTCTCCCTCCTCCACAGTTCTTGATCCACGAGGGAAGGACTGCCAGTGCCGTGTCAGATCAGTGAGCTGCATCTTCTGCTGCTCCAGCTTCAGCTGTCACCTCCTCCTGGAGCTTTAGAGGAAGCAAATGAAATAAGTAAATAAATAAAAAAGTCGGGATTTTAAGGGGAAATTCCTGCCTTGCCCTTGCTGACAACCTGCTGAAACGTGGAATGTTAAGCAGGGCTTGTAGGGAATGCCTCAGGGGGAGTGTTATCATGGAATGATTTGGGTTGGAAGGGACCTTAAAGCTCATCTTGTTCCAACCCCCTGCCGGGGGGGCAGGGACACCTTCCACTAGTCCAGGTTCTGGCTGTGCCAGGGGAAAGTGGAGCTCCTCATTCCCTCCTGGCACCTGAAGGGGAGCAAAGGAGGATTGCAGGGATCAGGAAGCGATGGAGGATTGCAGGGAGCCCACTGACATCCAGATCTAAAGGTGTTTATACAGAGATTCATCTCAGCTTCTCCACCTGCCCAGGCTGCAGAGCATCTCCTCAAACTCCAGGCTTCTCCTTTTGTCAGCTCGTGTGGGAAAACAGTCCCTGACAGTCCACCACTGACCATCTCTCCTGCTGGAGATTTGGAGTGATCTGAATGGATTTCCTTTCTTGGAAAATCGCTTTAATTCCCTGGTAACAACAGCACTGTCTCAAAATGCCTGCTGGGAGATTTCAAAGGATGTCCATCACCAAGCCCCAGAGCTCGGGAATTCAGGGATCTCTGTGAGTGGGCTGGGACAGAAGGGAAGGGAAATGGTTCCCTGTCACAGGACAAGATCATGGCCATGGAGTTCATTTGGAAAACCACTGATTTACAGGAGTTTCCCCTCAGTGTGCACCTGCTGAGACCTCCCCCTGCAGAGCTGCCTCCAGCCCTGGGAACAACAGCACAAGGACGTGGAGCTGCTGGAGAGAGTCCAGAGGAGGCCCCGGAGCTGCTGCCAGGGCTGGAGCCCCTCTGCTCTGGAGCCAGGCTGGGAGAGCTGGGGGCTTCCCCTGGAGAAGAGAAGGCTCCAGGGAGAGCTAAGAGCCCCTGGCAGGGCCTAAAGGGGCTCCAGGAGAGCTGGAGAGGGACTGGGGACAAGGGATGGAGGGACAGGACACAGGGAATGGCTTCCCACTGCCAGAGGGCAGGGATAGGACAAGAGGACAGTGGTCTTAAGCTGCACCAGGGGAGGTTTAGGTTGGACATGAAGAAGAATTTCTTCACAGAAAGGGTGATTCGACATTGGAAGGGGCTGCCCAGGGAGATGGTGGAATCCCCATCCCTGGAGGTGTCCAAGGGAGGACTTGGTGACCGGGTGACCTGGTGCTGGGTGACAAGGTGGTGTTGGGTCAAAGGCTGGACTCGATGACCTCAGAGGTCTTTTCCAACCTAAATGATCCCGTGATTCTTCTAAATGGGACATTGGGAAGAAATTCCTCCCTGCGAGGGTGGTGAGGGACTGGAATGGAATTCCCAGAGAAGCTGTGGCTGCCCCTGAATCCCTGGAAGTGTCCAAGGCCAGGCTGGATCAACCTGGTCGAGTGGAAGGTGTCCCTGCCCATGGCAGGGGGTGGAACTGGATAATCCTTCAGCCCCCTCCCAACCCGAACCATTCCATGACTCCCTAATTACGCTCCCACACCGCCCTTAAGGCGGGACGGACCCGCTCCCCCCCCTCCTCCATCCGGGCATTTCCCCCCTCCCCGCCCGCCAAAACCACCACCCGCGCGCGCGCCCTCCCTCACCCGCCCGGCCCCGCCCATCTCCCCTTTTTCCCCGCCCCCTTTCCCTCCCGCCACCAATCAGCGCGCCGGAGGCCGCCCTCCGGGCCCCGCCCTCTCTCTTCCATCGGCCAATCGCGGCGCGGCGGAGGGGCGGTCCCCGCGCGTGCGCGCGCGCGCGCGTCGGCGCGCGGCGGGCGCGAGTCCTTGGCGACGGGGCGGCTCCGGCGCGGCCGCGCTGGGGGGACACCGGGACCGGGGACACCGGGACCGACCCGCCCATGGGGCCGGGACAGGACGAGGAGGAGCAGGAGGAGGAAGAAGGAGAACAGGAGCGGGTCCCCGTGAGTACGGCTTCGGGGAGGCGGGAGCAGCTCCTGCCCGGCCCGAGTGCGGGGGGCGGTGGTGGGCGTGTGACAGGCTGGTTCCAACTCGTGTTTCTCGTTGTGCTGGTGCGATAAGCGGGCTGAACGCACCTTCTGCCCCATGAAGGGGCTCTTAGCAGGTCGTTCTTCCATCCCAGAGCAAGGGGGGACGCGGCTGAGCTGAGCCCGCCCTTCCCCTCCTGCTCCTGGGGGGGCTGTGACCGGGCTGGTCCTTCCATGCCCTGCGCTCTTCCCTGGGAGAAGGGTGGACCCTCCTCCCCTCCTGGGAAAAGGGCGTTTGTGTTCTGTTAGTACCCTAGTTACGATTTAATAACTTTAAATTAGCAGTTATTCTGTTCTATTTGTGCCTTGTTGTGCCCCGGGGAGGGGTGGGTGTTGCTGGCTGGGTCACTGACCCTTCTGGGAATGCAGGGACAGAGGGGCTGGAATCATGGAATAATTTATGTTGGAGAGACCTTAAACCCATCCAGTGCCACCCCCTGCCGTGGGCAGGGACACCTTCCACTATCCCAGGTTGCTCCAGCCTGGTCTTGGACACTTCCAGGGATGGAGCAGCCACAGCTTCTTTGGGAATTCCGTTCCAGTCCCTCACCACTCTCACAGGGAGGAATTTCTTCTTAACATCTGATCTGAATCTCTCCAGTTTAAATTTAACTGTGTTTCCCCCTGTCCTGTGTAAAAAGTTGCTGCTCCCCTTTTTTCATAAGCCCCCTTTAAATACTGGAAGGTCCTGGAGTAGTGGAATGTGCTGGAGGTCTCCCTGAAGCTTTTCCTTCTCTAGGCTGAGCTGGAGTGGCCCCATGGAGCCTCTCATTCCCTGGAAAGGCTCACACCCAGCTCTGTGCTCTTTGCTGTGTTCATATCAGTGCTGGAGACAGGGAAGAGATCTCTGGAGCTCGTGTCCCATCAAATCCTGCCACCTCCATGCTCTGGAATCAGTGTTTTCCTGCATTTCTCTCCCGTGAGAGCATTGGGAAGATCCTTCCCGTGGAGTTGCACTTCTCTGGCACCTGGAGTTGTGTCCTGGGTGGTTCCCAGAGGTGTGAAGGGCTTGGGGCACCTGCACAGGTTCTGAGTGTTGCAAAATGTTGGGAGGTACCTTTTGTGTCCTTGAACAGCCCATGTTGGACACTTGGGGCTGGGGATGTTTGTGGGTGTCACATCCATCCTTCTGTGCCAGGGAAGGTACCAGAGGACGACACAAAATGCAAATGAGCCTCTCAGAGCTTTCATCCCAGAGCTCTCAAGGAAATCAAGAGGTGCCACAGCCACGTGGTGACCAGGGGTAGGTGCTACATCAGGTCTTAGAAACCTTCCTGGGAAGAGCCATGGATTGGGAGAGGTTCAGTCCCACCAGGGAAAATAACAAAGACTAAACCAAAAAGTAGGAAAAGGCCATGGGAATAAATGTGATGTGTTAAAGGCAAGTCTGACTTTAAGGATCATGGGATTTGAGTGCAGAAGGACTTGCCCTGTGTGTTTTCAGGAAGGATGATTTGCCCCAGGACAGCAGGGATGGTTCTTGCTCTAATACTTATTCTTCTGTGTATTTAAATAGAAATGAAGTTCCTTTAAGTGCTGCTTTACAGACAAATTTCAACTTCACGGTTCTAAGCTGTGTGTGATGTTATAAACCAGTGGATTTACCTCCTGCTGCTTGTTTTATCCATCACAGGTCGGGTGGTTTTGCTCTGTTTTGGGTGTCAGGTTCTGTTGTGGGGTTGTTTTTTGGGTTTTTTTGGAGGCTTTTGCTTCCTCCTCTGGGTTTGTTTTGCTCTGGGCTTTAAGTGCTGCTCTGACAACCTGAGCTCGGCTCTGGGAATTCCAGGTGGGAGCTGAGCCAAGTTTGTTCCTCCCTGACTGCTCCTCTGGGGCCAGGGGGTGCAGGAGCAGAGTAACCCAAAAGAATCTTCTGCCTGTTTATATATTTCAATTTTATCAGTGAAAACATTTTACCCGTTCCCTCTTTCAGTTTATTTTCGATTATGAGGATGATTTAATCCAAGTTTTTGATTTTTTTTTTTTTGCATTGAGCTAAACATAAATATTACAGATCAGACCCAGGAGCACCGAGCTTTTGGTTTTCATTCCTAAAATGCTGCAAATTGGTGGCTTCATTCCAGAATGTTCATTATTCCTTGGAAATTTTACTTGTCCTAATTGGAAATGAGGCTTGATCAAGGCTCCCTTTCCCCAGGAGAGCTTGGACCAGGTGATCTTTGGGGGTCCCTGTTCTTTGACACCCAAAATAAGTAGTTGGGAATTAACAGAAAGAGCTTCAATTGCAAAGATTTAATGTGGAAAAATTTCAGTGGTGATTAATGTGGAAAAGCTAAAGCATTTTCTTAATTACAATTTGTGTGATACAGCTTGTATGATTTTAAAAAAGAACAAATTAAAAATCAAGAGGTACCCAGAGCTTTTTCAGTGTTCCAAAGCTGAGGATGTGAAGAAATAATGGAGCTTCTCACTGTATAAAATAATTCAGGAGCACTGTTAAATGTTCATATTGGAGGTGGGATTTGGACACGAGGAATTAAGGGATTTTTTTGCGCAGGAAAATGCAAATGAAATGGGTGAAACTAAATTTAATTTACAATAAGCAGAGCAGAGGTTGATGCTTGGAGGGGAGTTGCTGGCTTTGATTGTTGGGGTTGTTGACGTGCTGTAAGAGTGTTAATTGTTGTAGTTGGAAATGAAGCTTGATCAAGGCTCCCATTCCCCAGGAGAGTTTGGACCAGGTGATCTTTGGGGTGCCTGTTCTTTGACACCCAAAATAAGTAGTTGGGAATGAACAGAAAGAGCTTGAATTGCAAAGATTTTAATGTGTAAAATTTGAATGGTGATTTAATGTAGAAAAAAGAGTGAGCATTTTCATAATTATAATTTGTGTGATACAGATTGTATGATTTTAAAAAAGAACAAATTAAAAATCAAGGGATACCCAGAGCTTTCTCAGTGTTCCAAAGCTGAGGAGGTTGAAGAAATAGTTGAGCTTCTCATTGTATAAAATAATTCAGGGACACTCAAAAATGTTCATATTGGAGGTGGGATTTGGACACGAGGAATTAAGGGATTTTTTTGCACAGGAATGCAAATGAAATGGGTGAAACTAAATTTAATTTACAATAAGCAGAGCAGAGGTTGATGCTTGGAGGGGAGTTGCTGGCTTTGATTGTTGGGGTTGTTGACGTGCTGTAAGAGTGTTAATTGTTGTAATTGGAAATGAGGCTTGATCAAGGCTCCCTTTCCCCAGGAGAGTTTGGACCAGGTGATCTTTGGGGTGCCTGTTCTTTGACACCCAAAATAAGTAGTTGGGAATTAACAGAAAGAGCTTCAATTGCAAAGATTTTAATGTGGAAAATTTCAATGGTGATTAATGTGGAAAAGCTAAAGCATTTTCTTAATTACAATTTGTGTGATAGAAATTGTATGATTTTAAAAAATTATAAATTAAAAATCAGGGGGTACCCAGAGCTTTCTCAGTGTTCCAAAGCTGAGGATGTGAAGAAATAGTTGAGCTTCTCATTGTATAAAATAATTCAGGGACACTCTAAAATGTTCATATTGGAGGTGGGATTTGGACAGCAAAGGTGATTCTTGGGGGAGAGTTACTGGCTTTGTTTTTTGACTTTTGGTTTGCTGTGGTGGCCTGAACTGTTCTAATTGGGAATGAGGCTTAATCAAGGCTCCCTTTCCCAGGAGAGCTTGGACTGGGTGATTTTTGGAGGTGCCTGTTCTTACAAAACAATTAGTTGGGAATTAACAGAAAGAGCTTGAATTGCAAAGAAATGGGCAGAGCCAGAAGTTCATTTGGAAGTTCCTCCTCACCCCTGGGGCACGGGCTGCCATCCACAGGGACCTTGGCAGCGGGATTAATGTTCCCAGAGCAATCTCCTGAGCTTCAGCTGTGGAAAAAGCGGAGTTTTTTCTCCCTGAGGGATGAAATCCCTGCAGGTCAGTGGGGTCTGGTGGCCCCTGGGAGCAGAACCTGAGGTGCTGGTGGGCAGCAGGGCCAGGGGGAGTTGGCAGTGCCCTCCCTGCAGCAGCCAGGCTGAGTTCATGAGAGCAAGGCTGGCAGCTGGAGGGGAAAGATTCCTTCCCTCCTTGGCCACAGCTGGATCCTCTGCCCTGGGTTTGGGCTGCCAGAACAGGGGAGGGGCCAGCAAAGGGGCCCGAGTCTGGTGGAGGCCACCAGGACAGGCAGGGACTGTGGGGCTGGGGAGGAAGATGGTGAGGAGGAGGAGGAGGAAGGGGAGAAGGAGGAGGAGGAAGGTGGTGAGGAAGAGGAGGAGGAAGGAGGAGGACGGGGAGGAGGAGGAGGAGGAAGGTGGTGAAGGGGAGGAGGAGGAGGAAGGTGAAGGGGAGGAGGAGGAGGAAGGTGAAGGGGAGGAGGAGGAGGAAGGTGAAGGGGAGGAGGAGGAGGAAGGTGAAGGGGAGGAGGAGGAGGAAGGCGGTGAAGGGGAGGAGGAGGAGGAAGGCGGTGAAGGGGAGGAGGAGGAGGAAGGTGAGGAAGAGGAGGAGGAGGAAGGTGAGGAAGAGGAGGAGGAGGAAGGTGAGGAAGAGGAGGAGGAGGAAGGTGAGGAAGAGGAGGAGGAGGAAGGTGAGGAAGAGGAGGAGGAGGAAGGTGAGGAAGAGGAGGAGGAGGAAGGTGAGGAAGAGGAGGAGGAGGAAGGTGAGGAAGAGGAGGAGGAGGAAGGTGAGGAAGAGGAGGAGGAGGAAGGTGAGGAAGAGGAGGAGGAGGAAGGCGGTGAAGGGGAGGAGGAGGAGGAAGGTGAGGAAGAGGAGGAGGAGGAAGGCAGGAAGAGGAGGAGGAAGGTGAGGAGGAAGGTGGTGAGGAGGAGAAGGAGGAGGAAGGTGGTGAAGGGGAGGAGGAGGAAGAAGAGGAAGGCGATGAAGGGGAGGAGGAAGGTGGTGAGGAGGAGGAGGAGGAAGAGGAAGGTGGTGGAGGCAAGGAGGAGGAGAATGAAGGCAAGGAGAAGGAGGAGGAGGAAGGCGGGGAGGAGGAGGAGAATGAAGATGAGGAGGAGGAGGATGAAGGGGAGGAGGAGGCAGTGGTGCTTCCCTGCTGGAACAGGGGTTGGAGGAGGCAGAGGAAGGCTCTTGGTGTGCACAGTGATGGGCTGAGCAGCAGTGGGGAGGGGGGACAGCAGCAGGAATTCTGAGTGGAGAGAAGGAAATCAGCTTTTAATGAGGATGGGGAAGTGCTGGACCAGGACCCACGGACAGGGACACCTCCCATTATCCCAGGTCACTCCATCCTGGCCTTGGACATTTCCAGGGATCCAGGGGCAGCCACAGCTTCTCTGCCCAACCTGGGACAGGGCCTCCCCACCCTCCCAGCCAGGAATTTCTCCTTAATATCCCATTCAGTGGAATCACAGAATCACTGAAATTGAGCCTGAATCCTTGGAAGTGGCCACAAATTGAAGGGATGATCCTGAACACCCCGATCCACCTTGGAATTAGTCCTGCTTCCAGCAGGAGCTTGGCCCAGGTGGCCTCCAGAGGTGCCTGGAAACCTCAGTTGCTCTGTGATTATGTGAATAAAACTTGTGCTTTGGGCATTAATGTGCATTGCAGTGATCAACTTTGTGTTCCCTGGCTGTGAACAGGGAATTCTGTCCACCTTTCTTTCCTAGGAAAACCAGGCAGCCTTGCTGCAGGTCAGCATTGCCTAATTCCTACTTATTTTGGGCCACTCCATAAATCTGTTGATGTTACAAACTCAGCAGTGGAAACCTAAATGTTTCAGAAAATCAGAATGATGTGCTGGCTGACCAGTGTGAGTGGATATTGTGTAAAAATCCAGCTTCACCTTCCTTGGAATGTTTTCAGCACATCCCTGGCAGTTTATTGTGTTGTTAGTCAGTATTTGAGATCTGGTCTCTCATGAATTCAAAAGCCCCATAACTTTGGACCAAATAAACCAGGTCAGAATTTACCTGATCTGCTGGTTGGAGGTGCCTTTGTGCCAGGAGGGAATGGTTTGGGTCTGGAAAATACTGGGGTTTTTTACTGAAAAAAAACAAGATACAGCTTAAATAGAACCATAGAACCATAGAATCAGCTGGGTTGGAAGGGACCTCTGAGATCATCAAGTCCAACCCTTGATCCAACCCCACCGTGGTTCCCAGCCCATGGCACTGATGCCACATCCAGTCTGTCCTTAAACACCTCCAGGGATGGAGAATCCACCCCTTCCCTGGGCAGCCCATTCCAATGGCTGAGCACCCTCTCTGCAAAGAAATTCTTTCTAATCTCCAACCTAACCCTCCCCTGGCACAGCTGAAGCCCGAGCCCTCTTGTCTTGCTGATGGTTGCCTGGGAAAAGAGACCAACCCCCCCCTGGCTCCCCCCTCCTGTCAGGGAGTTGCAGAGAGTGAGGAGGTCTCCCCTGAGCCTCCTCTTCTCCAGGCTGAACAGCCCCAGCTCCCTCAGCCTCTCCTCATGGCAATTGTGCTCCAGTCCCTTCCCCAGCCTCGTTGTTCTCCTCTGGACCTGCTCCAGGACCTCAATGTCCTTCCTGAGCTGAGGGCCCAGAACTGGACACAGCACTCCAGGGGTGGCCTCACCAGTGCTGAGTCCAGGGGCAGAATCACTTCCCTGCTCCTGTTGCCACACTGTTCCTGCTCCAGGCCAGGATCCATTGGCCCTCTTGTCCCCCTGGGCACACTCTGGCTCCTGTTCAGCTCCCTGTCCATCCCCACTCCCAGCTCCCTTCCTGCCTGGCTGCTCTCCAGCCCCTCTGGCCCAGCCTGGAGCTGCCGGGGGTTGTTGTGGCCAAAGGGCAGGACCCGGCCCTTGGCCTGGTTGAACCTCATCTCGTTGGAATCAGCCCATGGATCCAGCCTGTCCAGGTCCCTCTGCAGAGCCCTCCTGCCTTCCAGCTGATGGACACTCCCCCCAGCTTGGTGTCATCTGCAAATTTGCTGATGATGGACTCAATCCCCTCATCTAAATCATCACTAAAGACATTAAACAGGACTGAGCCAAGCACTGATCCCTGGGGACACCACTGGTGTTGGATCCCAACTGGATGCAGCTCCATTTCCCACCAATCTCCAGACCTGACCATCAGCCAGTTCCTAACCCAGCAGGGAGTGCCCCTGGCCAAACCTTTTCCAGGGATGTTGCATGGGGGACAGTGTCCAAGGCTTTGCTGAATTCCAGACAGTCACACCCACAGCCTTCCCCTCCTCCACCAGGCAGGTCACCTGGTCATAAAGGGAGCTCAGGTTGGTCAGACAGGACCTGCCCCTCCTCACCCTGTGCTGGCTGAGTCTGATCCCGAAATAATCCCAAAATAATGAGTTTTTGTCAGCCCTGAGTGCCACAAATCCTTGTTACGTTTCTCTGACTGATATTTTTGAAGTCTTTTCTTGTATTTTCCCCGATGAACTTCTGGTGCTGAACTGTTTGCAGACAAGAGGATTTTGTTACTCATTTCGGTAGCTGGACTTAAATGCTGATGATTTTCATCCAATTTGTTGTACTGGGCTTCTGGCCAAAAAAAAAAAAGAGTTGTAAAACCTCATTCTGTACTTGAATGAGAATAGGGTTTTTTTTTTGTTTTAGTCTCTGTTCTGACACACCAGGCAGGGTTGATATGGGCTATAAAGCTGGAAATAAATGAAATTATCGGGTTATTATGAAATCCAGTTGCATTTTTGTGGGAGTTCTGGCTCTGTGTGTGGCCTCTAAAGGGCTTTTGCACCGCAGTGGGTTTGCTTTTCCTTGGATTTTCATTCCAAGCTGATAATTGCTCCATGAAATGAGCAGGTTGGGATGAGACAGCCTGACCTACATTCCCTGTGTTCTGGCTAAATAATATCTTTAATCTTCAGGGCCAGGGTGGCCAATTCCATGTTTTAACAGGGAAATGGGTTCCTGTTTTTCCATGTTCCTTCATTCCTTGCCCTCAGCTGTGGGCTGCTGACTCCAAGTGGCACAGGGCTCACACTGCACTGGGGACAGGCCATGGAGGAGCTCACACCTTCCCTGCTCCTGCTTCCAGAGGCTTCCCAGGCCAGGGAGAAAGCCTGGAAAGCTGGAATTAGGTATTATTTGTGATAAGTGATACAGAGTTTCTGAATTATCACCACGTGCAGTTTGAACATAAACTAATGGACAAATGAAAACCAGAATTTCTTCTCCCAGGGAACAGGAGACAGGACAAGGGGAAACAGCCCCAAGTTGTGCCAGGGGAGGTTTGGGTTGGACATTAGGAATAATTTATTCCCTGGAAGGTTTGTCAAGCATTGGCACAGCTGCCCAGGGAAGGGGTGGAATCACCAACCCTGGAAGGGTTCTAAAAACACGTGGATGTGGCACTGGGGGACATGGTTTAGTGGTGGATCTGTCAGTTAATGGTTGGGCTTTTCCAACCTTTAATGGTTCCATGAAACCACTTTAAATAAAATGTTAAGAGAATATTGAGTATTGAGAATATTGAAGATCGATTTCCAACCCATTTTAATTACCATCTTTGAGAGGGTGAGGGTTGTAGGAGCTAAAGGGGTGGTGGACTTGGTTTGTTATGTGACCTCAGAAGGGTTTTTCATCTTGGCATGAACTGGGAAAGACATTCCAGGTTTTGATGTTTTTTTTCCTTGTTCCCATGAAGAATTTTCACTGATGAATCCCGGGAATAGTGGATGGTGAGACCTAGAAAATAAACAGATAAAGCTGTGCCAGGGGAAGTGATAAATGCTCTGGGAAGTGCTGTCAGAACTGGGAATGTTCTTGGCAAAATAGGGAAAAATAAGTCCTGAACTGTCAAGGCGAGATCTGCCTCTGTCACTGTTACTTTGTCACCTTAATTTGGGGTAAAAACTCCCTGATGTTGGAAAAATTGGTCCTGAACTCCACTGCCTGTTTTTCCAGGGCTCCTAATTCTGCAGCTGCATTTTCAGCTGGATTAGGAAACTGAAACACAGGTTTATATTGAATTAATCCGACCCTTTAGCTCTGATTTTTTAGGAAGGAGAAAAGAGCTGAAGCGTTTGGAAGAAATTAGAGAGTATTTCTGATCTTTTGGGAAGATCAGATTGTTGGAGTTAATCATCTTGGGAGTTCTCTTCCCCGTGTCTCTAGAAATCTTCTTTTTTCCCTTTGTTCTCCTGGGTTCTATTGTGTGATATTTTTACTGGGATATTTTAGTGGTCTTGGGGGGGGGGGGCAGAATAAAGGAGGACTAACCTGGATATTTAAACTTTGAGGAGTTAAAAACCAGGCATTGTTCATATTTCACGTTAGAGATCCAAACAGGAGCTGCTGCTCCCACTGTTTAATTCCCTGGCACTGTGTGGGGGAGTGGTTGTGGTTTGTTCAGCTTTATTTTTGTCTTTTATCCCCTCTTTTATGTATTTAGCAGCAAAACTGAACTTTTGAGGTGTTGGATTTCAGGAAAAAAAAAGCTTATTGAGTTTCCTTCCTTTGGGTTTAATTACATGGAAGCCCTCAGAGATGATTATACTAATTTACTAAATCTTTACTTCTTGCTTGCAACAGCTTCATTAAATACCTGTACCCTGGTACACACAGTGCAGATTCCTGCCATTGTGTTATTTCTTGGATATTCCTCTTTGGAATGAGGATTAAAAATGAAATCCTGAAGCAAAATGTGCTGTTGCCTCTTTGCTTCCTTCCAGCTGCTCCCTCAGGAGATCCCTTGGAAAGGAGGGATTATTTCCTTTTGCTGGTGGGAGCTGCCACTTGGAGCTTTGGGCTTTGCTTGGGAAAACACAAATTAACTCAGGACCAGCAGGAGAATCCTGCTTGTTGTGGGAAATATTTGACTTCAGGAAGTGATTATCTTTCCTTGAGGATCTGTTTTGGTGGATTCCCCATCCCTGGAGGTGTCCAGGGAAGGCCTGGATGTGGCACTCAGTGCTCTGGGCTGGGGACAAGGAGGGGATTGGGCACAGGGTGGCCTTGATGACCTTGGAGGTCTTTTCCAGCCTCAGTGATTCCATGATTCTGTTGCTTCAGTCTCTCAAGTGTGGCTGGGTTTTGACCCTTTTTTCAGAGCATAAAATGTGGATGGAAATGCAGCTGTGGATGTAAAGGTAGTGTTCAGGCTTCTACTCTGGTCTCATATATTCAAACTGCTTTTATATTTCACTGCTATTTATAGGATTTCTTTATAGTCAAATAATCTCCAAATACAGTTTTAAAAGGTTTTCAGTAGCCCTTTACAAAGGTATCTGCTAAATGTTCTTTAATTATTCTCTCAAGATAAGAGGAAAGACTGAGGAATTATAGATGAAATGTTGTACTATTACAAGATTTCACCCCAACTGTGAAGTTAAAGGGACTTTGCTGTGTGGCTGTGATGTTATCACAGACAAATGGAAAAGGATAGGGGATAATTACTTAAAAAATGTCTAAAAAAATGATGTTTACCTGCTTTTCCTGGGCTGGGGCTTTGCTGTACCTGCTGGCCTCTGTTCTGCTGCTTAAACACGAGTTTATACCCACCTTCTTTCTCCATTCCTGTTGATTTTATCATCTTAATTACAATTCCTTACATTTCTCTTTGGGTCTGGACAAAATCCACATTGGAATGTACCAGATTAATGTGGATATTCACAGAGCCCTGGAATGGTTTGGGTTGGAGGGACCTTAAAGCTCATCCAGTTCCACCCCCTGCCATGGGCAGGGACACCTTCCAGTATTCTAGTTTGCTCCAGTCTGGCCTTGGACACTTCCAGGGATCCAGGAGCAGCCACAGCTTCTCTGGGAATTCCATGTGGAAGGAAAGGCAGCTGTGGAAGGAAAGGCAGCTGTGGAAGGAAAGGCAGCTGTGGAAGGAAAGGCAGCTGTGGAAGGAAAGGCAGCTGTGGAAGGAAAGGCAGCTGTGGAAGGAAAGGCAGCTGTGGAAGGAAAGGCAGCTGTGGAAGGAAAGGCAGCTGTGAAAAAATACAGTTGTGGAGGTAAATGCAGCTATGGATGTAAAGGTAGCTGTGGATGTAAAGGCAGCTGTGAAAAAATGCAGTTGTGGATGTAAATGCAGTTGTGAAAAAATGCAGCTGTGGATGGAAAGGCAGCTGTGGAGGGAAATGCAGCTGTGGATAAAAATGCAGTTGTGGATGTTGTGGATGTAAATGCAGCCATGGGTGGCAAAGCAGCTGTGGATGTAAATGCAGCTGTGGAAGTAAATGCAGTTGTGGATATCCATTAAAACAGGTTTTGGGTCTGGACTTTTTTCTTCTTCATTCTGGAAAATCCTTTTCTCCGTCTGTGACCTTTTACTTTTGCCCCTCACATGTGAATTCCCACTTTGTGGGTCACTGTAATTCCACCAGGCAGTGGATCCATAATTCCTGGTGCAGGTGACAGGGAGCATTTTTGTGTTCCTGGAATACCTGTTTTCCCAGTGATAATCCCAATAAACCTACCTGGCTGTGCTGTCTGGGAAAAACTGTTCCAGCCTCTGTGACCTCAGGAATGGGATGTCCTAGAGGAGAAATTTCATTCTGTTCAGGAACAACTTCCTCTGGTGCCTCATGGGGAAGAAAATAATGTTACAGCTGCTTTTCCAGACAGAAATCCAAGTTAACTTCAATTCCTGCCCTTAAAGTATTGCCTGATTATAATCTAGAAATTAACTGGACTTGCTTGAAGTTATGTAAGATGGCTTTTAAAATGTAATTTATAACATTGATATAAGTAAGAACATGATTTTAATGAAATAATAAATATTACAATGTTGTAATAAATAAAATATGTATAAATAAATAAGCAAATATATATAAATATATAAATATATAAATATATAAATATATAAATATATATATATATAAGTATATATATATATATATATATATATTAGAAACCCAGCAACCATTGAATGAACACAGGACAAATGTCAGACTCTGATCAAGGTGATGAATAGTTTTGGTGTTTTGTGATTTATGTGGATTTGGGAGTGAGAAATAAATGCCTCAGAAATGATTGGCTGATGTGCACAAAATCAGGCTCAGATTTTTGGGATCTGAAGTGGGGAAGGAGCTGCCCCTTTTAGCAAAGTTTGGGAATCTGGATGGAATTTAAGGCACCGCCTGAGGATGGGGAGGACCCGATTTTTGGCCTTTGGGGGATGACTTGAATATTTTATGTATTTCATAATGAGTAAATAAACACACACACACAGAGAAATAGAAAAAATAATGTGTTTTTAATCAGCAATTAACTCCTTGTAGCCCATTGCCACAACTCCCCCACGCCGGCAGCGGAGGGAGGAATCCTGGAGCCGGAGCAGCAGCAGCGAAACCCAGGGATCAGCGGCCAGTGGGATCTCCCTGGGAGAAGCAATCCGGAGGAAAACTGCTGCTCACTGGGTATTTGTGCTGAGCTTTACTGGGCTTAGGGCTGGAAAATTAATTATGGGATGGAAATGATCATCATAGAATCGTAGAATCAGCTGGGTTGGAAGGGACCTCCGAGACCGTCAAGTCCAACCCTTGATCCAACCCCACCGTGGTTCCCAGCCCATGGCACTGATGCCACATCCAGTCTGACCTTAAACACCTCCAGGGATGGAGAATCCACCCCTTCCCTGGGCAGCCCATTCCAATGGCTGAGCACCCTCTCTGCAAAGAAATTCTTTCTAATCTCCAACCTAACCCTCCCCTGGCACAGCTGAAGCCCGAGCCCTCTTGTCTTGCTGATGGTTGCCTGGGAAAAGAGACCAACCCCCCCTGGCTCCCCCCTCCTGTCAGGGAGTTGCAGAGAGTGAGGAGGTCTCCCCTGAGCCTCCTCTTCTCCAGGCTGAACAGCCCCAGCTCCCTCAGCCTCTCCTCATGGGAATTGTGCTCCAGTCCCTTCCCCAGCCTCGTTGCTCTCCTCTGGACCTGCTCCAGCCCCTCAATGTCCTTCCTGAGCTGAGGGCCCAGAACTGGACACAGCACTCCAGGGGTGGCCTCACCAGTGCTGAGTCCAGGGGCAGAATCACTTCCCTGGCCCTGTTGGCCACACTGTTCCTGAGCCAGACCAGGATCCATTGGCCCTCTTGTCCCCCTGGGCACACTCTGGCTCCTGTTCAGCTCCCTGTCCATCCCCACTCCCAGCTCCCTCATGAAGTGCCCTCTCTGCCTTAATTGAGATCCCAGCCGCTCCCGTCTGCCGGATGTGCTGCCAAACGTTTAATTGCTCCGAGGATTCCAGGAGCTCACAGGTGGTTTGGAAGGACTGAGCTGATCAAGAGTTGTGTTTGTGAACGATTGGAAGGACCTTGGGCAAAAACTGGGGCTCCCACAGCAAAATTGTGGTGTGGAAAAGAGCTTTAAATACCTTCGTAGCGTTTCAGACTTTCAGGTATTAAACAGGGATTGTGCTGGACTTTGATCATTCACTGGGATATTTTATTGCTTTTATTAGTTTATCATGTATTTTTTTTTACCTTAAAAACTGAATATTTGTATAAGAAATACAACTTAGAATCAGTAATTATGTTGTTTCAGCACTTAGTCATTATTTCCTTTGGAAATGCCTCTTATAAAACTTCCTTGCTGCTGGAGCACTTTTTTCTCCTGTTGTGTTTTTTAGGGAATTGAGCCATGGTTCCAACTTCCAGCAGAAGCAGATTCCAGCTGTTTAGCTGCTACCTCAGAGACAAAGCTTGGCCTGACTTGTGAGAGGAATGACCTGTCAGAATTCCCTACTCTGGAGGAAGGAACGTTGTCTTTAGGAGAAGCATCCAGAAGCTGTTTTCCTGGAGATCCAGCCCAGGGCTCACTGCTGGGTATGTTCACAGTGGCCTTTTTTTAACTGCTCAACAATTAAGATTTTACTGTTAAATCAATCCCTGACCTGGATATGATTTCTTTCTGTTTCCAAACTGCTTTTGGTGTAATTTTATTGTCCAAGTCCACCTTCCAAACGAGACAGAGGGTTTGTCCCTCCCCTGGAATTTCTCCAACAGATTATTTTTGTCTCGGTTAAAACTGAAAATCTTGTTTCTTCCTTTAGAATTAATGGCAAACCTGAGTAAAGGTTGCCATTTTTCAGGTTCTCTCTGGGTGAGATGATAGTTCTCTGTGTCCTTAAA
This sequence comes from Chiroxiphia lanceolata, assembly GCF_009829145.1. Classification (NCBI taxonomy): domain Eukaryota; kingdom Metazoa; phylum Chordata; class Aves; order Passeriformes; family Pipridae; genus Chiroxiphia; species Chiroxiphia lanceolata. The sequence goes on from NC_045640.1 coordinate 2,005,795, forward strand.
ATCTGCATTCATTCATGAGTCAAAAATCCTTATTTATTCCAAAATGGTAAATATAATAATAAAGTAGATATATTTGCATTGATAACATGAAAAACTGTTTGTGTGCTCAGGCTTATACCCTGGTCTCATATATTCAAACTGCTTTTATATTTCACTGCTATTTATAGGATTTCTTTATAGTCAGATAATCTCCAAATACAGTTTTAAAAGGTTTTCAGTAGCCCTTTACAAAGGTATCTGCTAAATGTTCTTTAATTATTCTCTCAAGATAAGAGGAAAGACTGAGGAATTATAGATGAAATGTTGTACTATTACAAGATTTCACCCCAACTGTGAAGTTAAAGGGACTTTGCTGTGTGGCTGTGATGTTATCACAGACAAATGGAAAGGGATAGGGGATAATTACTTAAAAAATGTCTAAAAAATTGCTGTTTACCTGCTTTTCCTGGGCTGGGGCTTTGCTGTACCTGCTGGCCTCTGTTCTGCTGCTTAAACACGAGTTTATACCCACCTTCTTTCTCCATTCCTGTTGATTTTATCATCTTAATTACAATTCCTTACATTTCTCTTTGGGTCTGGACAAAATCCACATTGGAATGTACCAGATTAATGTGGATATTCACAGAGCCCTGGAATGGTTTGGGTGGGAAGGGACCTTAAAGCTCATCCGGTTCCACCCCCTGCCATGGGCAGGGACACCTTCCAGTATTCCAGTTTGCTCCAGCCTGGCCTTGGACACTGCCAGGGATCCAGGGGCAACCACAGCTTCTCTGCCCAACCTGGGACAGGGCCTCACCACCCTCCCAACCAGGAATTCCTTCCCAATATCCCATTTAAATCTTCACTTTTCCAGTTTGAAGCCATTCCCTGTGTCCTGTCCCTCCATGCCTTGTCCCCAGTCCCTCTCCAGCTCTCCTGGAGCCCCTTCAGGCCCTGCCAGGGGCTCTCAGCTCTCCCTGGAGCCTTCTCTTCTCCAGGGGAACCCCCCCAGCTCTCCCAGCCTGGCTCCAGAGCAGAGGGGCTCCAGAATCCTGGAATGATTTGGGTTGAGAGTGACCTTAAATCTTCATCTCATTCCACCCCCTGCCCTGGGCAGGGACACCTTCCACTAGCCCAAGTTGCTCCAACCTGACCTTGGACACTTCCAGGGATCCAGAGGCAGCCACAGCTTCTCTGGGCAACCTGTGCCACGGCTGTGCTGATTCCCAGTGATGTGTCCATTCATCCATGGCAAGGTTTTATCCCAGGAATAACCCGATTGAACCTAGTTAGGCATCTTTTCCAAATGTCAATGTTTTCAATAATGTGCTGCTGCTGAACCTTCCTCGAATCTTCCTTTAATCAGGGAATCCTGGATTGGTTTGGGTTGGAAGGGACCTTAAAGCCCATCCAGTGCCACCCCCTACCATGGGCAGGGACACCTTCCACTCTTCCAGGTTGCTCCAACCTGGCCTTGGACACATCCAGGGATCCAGGGGCAGCCACAGCTTCTCTGGGAATTCCATTCCAGTCCTTCACCACTCTCCTGCTTTGTCCTTGCCTCCCTCCTTTGTGTAGGATTGTTTTATTTAATATATTTTATAGCGTTTTTCTCTTCATTATTATGTTTTGCAGAACTGGAAACCATTTAATCCATAAAAACTTCCTGATATTTATCAGGGTTTGTGTTTTCAATGCAACTGAAATTAAGGAGAAAACACAAAGCTTTTTACTATGACATATTTTTACTATGACATATATAAATATATTTTAATATGATATGCTTTAATACAATATATTTTAATATAAAATAACGTGGTATGACGTATTTTTAAAATATATTTTTAATATTAAATTTTTAACATATATATTTTAATATGATGTATTTTAATATTAAAATTTAAAAATGATGTACTGGTATAAATTTTTCAAAATATATGTTTTTAATCTGACGTATTTTAATATTAACTTTAAAAAATACGATAGATTTTCAATATCTATTTTAAATATTAAATTTTTAAAATATGCTATTTTAATAGGATATTTTAATATCATATACTTTAAAGGTTGTTTTCAATATGATTTTCAATATGGTTTTCAATAGGGTTTTCAATAGGGTTTTCAATAGGGTTTTTAATGGGGTTTTTAATGGGGTTTTCAATAGGGTTTTCAATAGGGTTTTCAATAGGGTTTTCAATAGGGTTTTCAATAGGGTTTTCAATAGGGTTTTCAATATGATTTCAAATATGATTTCAAATATGATTTCAAATATGATTTTAAATATGATTTTAAATATGATTTTAAATATGATTTTAAATATGATTTCAAATATGATTTCAAATATGATTTCAAATATGATTTCAAATATGATTTCAAATATGATCTATTTTTTTATGATATAATTTTTAATGGTATATTTTTTAATGGTATTTTTAATTTTTTTTTTAAATTATGTATTTTTTACTGATCTATTTTTTAACATGATATAAAGACACGAGAATTCCCTCTCCTGCTGCTGCTTTATTTCTTCCTCTTTAGAGATGTCCCAGGAGCTCCGGGCTTTTTGTACATTCATTTAATTCCCAGGTATGAGAGGAAAGGTGAGAGGGAAGGAAAAATTAACCTCCAACATCATTTATTTCACCTCCTCTTCAAGCCCATCCCGAATTTCCCTGCAGGAAAGGAGCCTCCCGATGCCATTTGCACTGAAATCCCTCCCGTGGAACGGGCTTGACGAAGCCACGGAGGTTTTGTTTGTGTTTTGCCTTTCCTTTTTTTTTTTTTTTTTTTTTACCTCCCCCAAATGGCAGCTTGACGGTGGCATTTGGAATTTTCGGCAGGCTGGGAAAGAGAGGGAACATTCCCAGCTTTGCCTGCTCGCTGAACTCGCCCGCGAGGGAGCTTTTGACCTTCAGGAGAGATCCGTGTTTTGACACGAGCTGCTCCGAGAGGGATGGGCTGACGTCAGCTCGGAGCAGCTGCTCCTGTGCCTGCAAAAACCCGCCTTGTGGCTGAGCAGAAGGAGCCCCTAAATCGTCCCCAGCATCCCAAACGGGATCACAGGGATCTCTTTCTGCCTCCCCCGAGGGAGACGAGTTGCTGAAAGCGAACGCGCGAAGGTCGCGCGCTGGGAGATGGGGAAGAGCTGGAGGAATGTGGGGCGTGGCTGGGTTTGGGGGTTTTATAGGATCAAGGGATCAGACCCAGCCAGCACGGGTTTAGGAAGGGCAGGTCCTGTCTGACCAACCTGAGCTCCTTTTATGATCAGGTGACCCGCCTGGTGGATGAGGGGAAGACTGTGGATGTGTCTGCCTGGACTTCAGCAAGACCTTTGACACCATATCCCACAGCACACTCCCAAAAAAACTGCAGCCCATGGCTTGGCCAGGGGCACTCTGTGCTGGGTCAGGAACTGGCTGATGGCCGGGCCCAGAGAGTGGTGGGGATGGAGCTGCATCCAGTTGGGATCCAACACCAGTGGTGTCCCCAGGGATCAGTGCTGGGCCCAGTCATGTTTAATGTCTTTAGTGATGATTTAGATGAGGGGACTAAGTGAACCATCAGCAAATTTGCAGATGACACCAAGCTGGGGGGGAGTGTTGATCAGCTGGAAGGCAGGAGGGCTCTGCAGAGGGACCTGGACAGGTTGGATCCATGGGCTGATTCCAAGGGGATGAGGTTCAAGCAGGCCAAGGGCCGGGTCCTGCCCTTTGGCCACAACAACCCCCGGCAGCTCCAGGCTGGGCCAGAGGGGCTGGAGAGCAGCCAGGCAGGAAGGGAGCTGGGAGTGGGGATGGACAGGGAGCTGAACAGGAGCCAGAGTGTGCCCAGGGGGACAAGAGGGCCAATGGATCCTGGCCTGGCTCAGGGACAGTGTGGCAGCAGGAGCAGGGAAGTGATTCTGCCCCTGGACTCAGCACTGGTGAGGCCACCCCTGGAGTGCTGTGTCCAGTTCTGGGCCCTCAGCTCAGGAAGGACATTGAGGGGCTGGAGCAGGTCCAGAGGAGAGCAACGAGGCTGGGGAAGGGACTGGAGCACAATTGCCATGAGGAGAGGCTGAGGGAGCTGGGGCTGTTCAACCTGGAGAAGAGGAGGCTCAGGGGAGACCTCCTCACTGTCTGCAACTCCCTGACAGGAGGGGGGAACCGGGAGGGGGTTGGTCTCTTTTCCCAGGCAACCATCAGCAAGACAAGAGGGCTCGGTCTTCAGCTGTGCCAGGGGAGGTTTAGGTTGGATATTAGGAAGAATTTCTTTCCAGAGAGGGTACTCAGACATTGGTGGAATTCCCTCATTGCCCAGGGAAGTGGTGGATTCTCCATCCCTGGAGGTTTTTAAGACAAGACTGGATGTGGCATCAGTGCCATGGGCTGGGAACCACAGTGGGGTTGGTTCAAGGGTTGAACTTGATGATCTCTGAGGTCCCTTCCAACCCAGCTGATTCTATGATAGGAAATAAAATCAGGGTTGTAGCCCCCATTAAATGGCATTTATTGAGCTCCAGGAGGTGCTTGTGCAGGTCATCCCCGCAGCTTCCTACAGGGAGCAAGTGGATTTCCACCGAGAATGGAGCTGCAGGGAATCTCAACTTTCCTCTCTCTTTACTTGGTTTTATGTTCCCTTTTTTCCTCACTGTCCTCTCCTGGCCTTGTCAGCCCTCTGCTGCTTCAAGTCAGTGATCCCCAGCACGGTTCCTCCGAGTGGGAACCTCTGGGGAAGGTGGGAACTGTCAACCCGAGGCAGATTTGTGGTGCTCAGCAGAACGGGAATGCTCCTGGGAGAAGCCAGGGGAGCGAGTTCCTGAAGGATCTCAGTGTGAAGGGACAGCTCTGCACATTCAATCAGCTGAAATCTCCTACTGAAAAGGAAGAGTTTGATTTTTTTCCTTGTCCTGCTTTTCCTGTTAAACCCACTCTGTGAGTCAGGTCACCTTGTTCCCGCTGGAATGTGATGGTAGGGTTGGAAATGGTTTGGGTTGGAAGGGACCTTAAAGACCACCCAGTTCCACCCCCTGCCATGGGCAGGGACACCTTCCACTAGCCCAGGTTGCTCCAACCTGGCCTTGGACACTTCCAGGGATCCAGGGGCAACCACAGCTTCTCTGCCCAACCCGTGCCATGGCCTCCCCACCCTCACAGGGAGGAATTTCTTCCCAATATAGTTTTCCTAATATAATGGGAGCAAGGCTTCTTGGTTCTCTTCTGTGGAACCCATGGCTGGTCCACCTGAGCTGCCTGGCACGTTCTGTAGGGCCCCACGTGGGTTGGATCCCACGGGTTGGATCCCGTTGATGCCCTCAGGAGGGTCTGATTTGTCGCCAGGTTTGCAGAGCTTTGGTGTTTGATGTTGGATCCTTGTTTGATGGGACCTGAAATACTCTGAATGCCCAAATCCCTTCGTGCTACCTCCATCCAAATGGAATCAAGGCTCCTCAGTCTGCTCCTTGACTGCACTCAACTGATTTAATTACAAGAGGTTCTGGTGATGGGAAATGTGTTTCTTCAGTCTTTTGGGTGTTTCATCCTCCTGGGAAGAAAGATATGGAATTATGGTCATCAGAACCTGCACATATTATTTAGTGATGGAGTCAGAGCATCATGGAATGATTTGGGTTGGGAAGGACCTTAAAGCTTATCCAGTGCCTACCCCTGCCATGGGCAGGGACACCTTCCACTAGACCAGGTTGCTCCAGCCTGACCTCGAACACTTCCAGGGATCCAGGGGCAGCCACAGCTTCTTTGGGCAACCCGTGCCAGGGCCTCCCCACCCTCACAGGGAGGAATTTCTTCCCAGTATAATTTTCCTAATATAATTGGAGCAAGACTTCTTGGTTCTCTTCTGTGGAACCCATGGCTGGTCCACCTGAGCTGCCTGGCACGTTCTGTAGGGCCCCATGTGGGTTGGATCCCACGGGTTGGATCCCGTTGATGCCCTCAGGAGGGTCTGATTTGTCGCCAGGTTTGCAGAGCTTTGGTGTTTTATGTTGGATCCTTGTTTGATGGGACCTGAAATGCTCTGAATGCCCAAATCCCTTCGTGCTACCTCCATCCAAATGGAATCAAGGCTCCTCAGTCTGCTCCTTGACTGCACTCAACTGATTTAATTACAAGAGGTTCTGGTGATGGGAAATGTGTTTCTTCAGTCTTTTGGGTGTTTCATCCTCCTGGGAAGAAAGATATGGAATTATGGTCATCAGAACCTGCACATATTATTTAGTGATGGAGTCAGAGTATCATGGAATGATTTGGGTTGGGAAGGACCTGAAAGCTTATCCAGTGCCACCCCTGCCATGGGCAGGGACACCTTCCACTAGACCAGGTTGCTCCAGCCTGACCTCGAACACTTCCAGGGATCCAGGGGCAGCCACAGCTTCTTTGGGCAACCCGTACCATGGCCTCCCCACCCTCACAGGGAGGAATTTCTTCCCAGTATAGTTTTCCTAATATAATTGGAGCAAGACTTCTTGGTTCTCTTCTGTGGAACCCATGGCTGGTCCACCTGAGCTGCCTGGCACGTTCTGTAGGGCCCCATGTGGGTTGGATCCCACGGGTTGGATCCCGTTGATGCCCTCAGGAGGGTCTGATTTGTCCCCAGGTTTGCAGAGCTTTGGTGTTTGATGTTGGATCCTTGTTTGATGGATAAGCTGGACATGTCAGCGCCATGGAACGTTTGGAGATGGATGAGAAGAAACCTGGTTTTGCTCCATGACAAGAAAGCTGAATTCCCTCGCTGAGAGGAACTGCTCCAGCAGGGGGTTCAAGGGATGACATTCCATCATTTCCCTGTGGTTGGAATGGGATTGGGATGGGAAGGCAAAGCTCTTATTGGTCTTTTATCCTTATTCTTTTCCCAGAAATCCAGGAAAGTCGATTCTCTCCGTGTCTCCCACTCCTGATGTGCTCAACAGGAGGCCCAGGGATCCTGGATGAGTCGCTCTTCCAGCCCTCGGGAATGGATTTTATTCCCTTGAGGTGGGAGAAAGTGACATTTATTTCTTTATTTCACCAATAACATCCTGTCAGTAAAAAAATACTTGAATCCTAAATAGATTAAAAAATAGTGACATACTAAGAAGAAACTAATATTATTATTGTATTCCTTTTTATTAGTATTTTTATTTATTTTATTTAATTTTTATTATTTTGTGACTGTATAGTTTAGTATATAGTTTACATATGCTTTTCATAACTGATTTTAAAATATTGTGTTAACATTATTATAATATTTATGTGTAATAATATTTATTACCTATAAATATTATGTATTTATTTAAAAATATTTATATAAATATATTATAATGTTAACACAGTGTTTTACAGTCAGTTATAAGATTATCAATTATTGAATAAAATATGAGTATTTTCTAATTAATTATACCACCAATATAATGTTTTATAAATAAATATTAGATGTATATAAAACTATCAATTATTAAATAAAATGAGTATTTCCTAATTAATTATACCACCAATATAATGTTTTATAAATAAATATTATATGTATATAAAACTATGAATTATTAAATAAAATATGAGTATTTTCTAATTAATTATACCACCAGTATAATGTTTTATAAATAAATATTATATGTATATAAAACTATCAATTATTAAATAAAATATGAGTATTTTCTAATTAATTATACCACCAATATAATGTTTTATAAATGTTATATGTGTATAAAATTATCAATTATTGAGTAAAATTTGAGTATTTTCTAATAATGATACCACCAATATAATGTTTTATAAATAAAGATTATGTGTATATAAAACTATCAATTGTTGAATAAAATATAAGTATTTTCTAATAATGGTACCACCAATATAATGTTTTATAAATAAATATTAGGTGTATAAAATGAATATGCATTTTATAAACATTTGAAAAAAACCCTAATTGTAAAATATTGTGTTAACATTATTATAATATCTATGTGTAATAATATTTATTACCTATAAATATTATATTTTTATTAAAAATAAGTTTAAATATAAATAATGTTAATACAATATTTTACAATCAGTTATAAAATTATCAATTCTTGAATAAAATAGGAGTATTTTCTAATTAATTATGCAATTAATATAATATAAATAAATATTATATGTTTTATAAATATGCATTTTATAATCATTTTGCTAAACTCCAGGTATTTTTTTTAATTCAATATTCAATATTCTTGAATAAAATAGGAGTATTTTCTAATTAATTATACCATCAATATAATGTTTATAAATAAATATTAGATGTATATAAATAATCATTTTATAAACACTTTTAAATATTTTATTATTATTCTATAGGGCATTTTTGGTATTTCTTTTTTCCCCCAATTCTTCAGGTTTTGGGCCATTTAGGGGATGTTTTTTGTGTATTTTTCTAAACTCAAGGTATTTTATTCAATAATTGTGTTAACGTTATTTATAAAATATATAAATATACTTTAAAATAAAAATATAATATTTATAGGTAATATTATTACACATACATATTATAATAATGTTAACACAATATTTTGCAATCAGTTATAAAATTATCAATTCTTGAATAAAATAGGAGTGTTTTCTAATTAATTATACCATCAATATAATGTTTATAAATAAATATTAGATGTATATAAATAATCATTTTATAAACACTTTTAAATATTTTATTATTATTTTATAGGGCATTTTTGGTATTTCTTTTTTTCTATTTCTTCAGGTTTTGGACCATTTAGGGGATGTTTTTTTGTGTATTTTGCTAAACCCCAGGTATTTGTTTAAGGGAAGTTCTGCTCTTCCCCGTGATATTAAAGCAGAAAATCAGGATATTGAGACAAAAAGGATAATGAGAAATTCACTTCCTTTTCTTACCTCTTTCAGAGGAATTCCTGATGTTTCTGGAGTGTCCCAGGAGCCTTCCCACATCCATGAATCTCCATCCCTGAGGGACACAGCCCCTCCCTTGGATGCTCCCAGTGGCTGCTCCTTGTCCCAACATCCCCTTCCCTCCGGAGATTCCAATTTGTCTTCCCAAAACTCCTCGTCTGGACAGCTCGGGGGCCAGGAGGCCAATAAATCCTGGAAAACTGATGAGGAGGCGTCAAATCCCCAAAGAAGTGAAGATCCCACAAACTCTGCTCCGAAGGTGGTGCCGGAAAAGAGGCCGAACCAAGCGGGACCTTCTCTCCCGCCGGAGCCCCGGAGCATGTCTGGGAATGATGGACATTCCTCCGGTGACAGCGATGGTCCAGCTGCTGGTGTTGAGCTTCCAGGGAAAGAGAAGGAGTTCCTGAGGCAGGAGGAGTTCTCATCTTCAGGAAATTCCTCCTACAAAACAGCTCTGACGGAAAAAAGCGAGAGGGAGATGCAAAAGGAAAAGGTGAAAACGGTCGGGAGCGAGGGAGGAGTCCCGGAAAAGCTGGAAAAGAAGGTCCCTGAGCTTGATTTGTCGAATAATTCGTCTGGTGACTCGAGGAATGACCACTTTAAAAATCCAGGTGCCCCTGGTGTTCTTTCTGCCAAGACTTCTGAGCCAGGCGAAGGAATGTCCGAGGGACATGGAGTGGATTTAAACGGCTCCGGAAGCTTGAAGTTTGTCCCTGAGGAACTCCTGGATCGTCAGCGCAAACAGCCCCCTCCTGCAGCGGGATTTGGGAAAGAGGAGCCGATCCCTGCTGTGATGAACACCAGGGATTGTGCACCTGGACAACCAGTTGTTGACACGGAGACGCCTCCGTGCAGTGAGGAATCTCCGGCGGGAGCGGATCCCGGAGGGAGCGGGAATGAATTAACTGCTTCGGATTTTTCCATAGAAAGGGGCCATAAAGTCACAGACATTTCCCCTTCCTTCAATCTTGGAGGTGATGCCTCGTTCTCCCTACGCTTTGCTCATCCCATCTTTCAGTCCACTCCAGGGATTCTCCTGAAGAAGAACGTGAAGGCGGAAAAACTCGGTGTCCTGGTGATCCAGTCGGATCTCCGGGTCTCTCCATCGTGTTCTGATGTTCCTTCAGGGAACTCGCCCGTATCCCCTGGGAAGCAGCATTCACCCCGACGTGCTCCGAAGGAAAACAAGGAGCATTTGGAGCCCTTCAAATGGAAATATCCCCACACTGGAAGAATCCAGTCCCTCCCATCCCTTAGTTTCATGGAGAAGGTTGGATCTTGGAACGTGAGCCAGCCAGAGGAGGTTCCTCATGCCGGGATTCCCGGTGGATTTTCTCCCGGAAGAAAAGCCTCCAGTGCCGTTGCCATTCCCTCCAGCCACGTTTTGTCCATCCAGAAAAGCAGCAGAGATCCCGAGGATTTTGCTGCTGCTCCCCCTAGGGAGACAGGTTCTCTGGGAAGTTTGCATTTCCCAAGTAAAAACTTCCTGCTTGTCCCCCCTCTTACGAGATCCCAGTCGGACAACGCCGTGAACGTCTCCAGCGGGAAACGTTCCTTGGCTGGAGTTATTCCACCAGCAAATTCCACAGAGGCACTGCAGCTTCCAGAAGAAAAAAACCATGTTTTAGGAGTGTTGGACAATAATTTAGGAGGCTCCACGACCCAGAAGGTTGTTTCTGGATCCAGTGGTGAAGACACAGAAAATAACAACACGGGACAAAGCTCAGATCCCGATGTTTTGGTTTCCAGTGTTGCTCAGCTCCATAAAAAGGATGGAAGCTCTCCAGCTGGTGATGGGAAGAATTGGGATGCTCCCGAAAATCGGTGTCTCAACCTGAATATTCCCACTGGTCCCATCATCCTGGACAACTCGGGGGCGATTTCCCCGGATAGTTTGAACGTTCCCGTTAGTTCTGGGGGGAGCAGCCAGGGGGGTTTGGGATCATCCACTCGGAGCTCCGGAGGGGTCTCCAGGCACTTCCCCAGTGGAGGAGGTGACAACTTCCTCCCTGTTGGAGCAACTCCTTTGGAAACTCTGCAGAAACAAGAGTTGGATATTGAAGAAAGGATCCCAGTAAGTGTGTTTTTAGTTATCCATTTATTTTATTTTAGTTATCCATTTATTTTTTCAGGTTATCCATTTTTTTTTAGAGTTATCTCTTTGTCCAGCACCTTCCAGTGCCTGAAGGGGCTCCAGGAGAGCTGGAGAGGGACTTGGAACAAGGGATGGAGGGACAGGACAAGGGGGAATGGCTTCATAGTGGAAAAGGGGAGATTTAGGTGGGATATTGGGAAGGAATTGTTGGCTGTGAGGGAGGTGAGGCCCTGGCAGAGGTTTCCCAGAGAAGCTGTGGCTTCCCCTGGATCCCTGGAAGTGTCCAAGGCCAGGTTGGAGCAACCTGGTCTAGTGGAAGGTGTCCCTGCCCGTGGCAGGGGGGTTGGAATGAGATGATCTTTAAGTTCCCTTCCAACCCAAACCATTCCATGTTTCCGTGATAGTGATAAAAAAAGTGAAATCTTGTGAATAATTTGGTTGTAGCTCTTCCAGCAGATCCCTGATGTGCCATTCCTGAGCTTCCAGCTCCTTTCAGCAGCTCAGGTTATAATTATCCAAACAGGAGGCTGCGACTCGAGTGCTGAGTAAGGAAAGGCAGGAGAACTGAACTCCACCCCCCCACAGCTCTGCAGGAATAGCAAACCCACCACAGAAATCCTTGGGAATGAAATCTCTTTTTATTTCCCATAAATACCCATTTTGCTTGTTCACTTTGTTCCACTTTCTAAGGCCCTAAACTCTTAATTCTTTCCATATTGCTCCTAAAAGACATTCAGAGCCACTTCATACCTTCCCTCCTTTCTGCCTTCCTTTCCCTAATCCAGGTTTCTTCCCTATTTTGGGAAGGTGGGAGAGGGTGGAGAAGCAGCCCTGTTAACTCTGCTAATGGCTCTTGAGTGGTGGAGAAAATGAGATGCAGATTTATGCTAATGAGAAACGTGTCATCATCCCCCGAGGGAGAGGCTGCTCCTCTCACAGGGTGACTCCCATAATAATCAGCTCTTTGGGGCTGGGTTTTAAAAGCTTTTTTTTTCCACTCTGTTTTCTTTGCAAAGAGATGTTGAAACAAATATAAATATTGTAGGGCTGGTGTTTGAAACCAAATTCAGGAGTTACAAAGGTGGTTTGTGTTTATGATTATGATTAGGCCTAGTTTGGAGCCCTGTTTCTGAGGAATTCTGCTCCCAGAAATCACAAGGTAAAGGAGATCAGGTCACTTCTGTGGCTGTTAATATGTAGGTTTAGAATAAAATCAGAGGAAACAGAGTTGGCCACCATCCATGAAGTAATTAATTGCATTTTCTTGGCATGTTTAGGACGTAGGATGGATGAGTTGAAATGAATTTGCTTCTGCAGAGGATTGAATCCAAGAAAATTTTGGGTTCTTTTTTGATGCAGATGATTTCTGTATGTAAACTTGGAAAAAATTGCTTCCTCAGAAGGTCCTAAACGACCTTTGGTAGGTTCTTAACCTCCATGAGACTCCTTCAAAATCCATTAACTCGGGGAATGCTGCTGTGTGTGTCTGACTTGACAATCTCCTGGTGTTTTCCCAGGAAAGTTGGGCTCATCCTCATAACATTTTTCTCTGGTATGTCACAGTTTTAGGGTTTGATTTTCCTTTGGCTTCTCTAAACTAATCAATTTAATCTTAATGAAGTTATTCTTGGGCAGCAGAAGGGGATTCTGCCCCTTGGCCAGGATGAGTGGATCAGAGGGATGGAGCAGCTCCTGTGAGGAAAGGGTGGAAAAGTTGGGATTGTGCAACCTGGAGAAGAGAAGGATTTGGAATGACCTAATTGTGGCCTTCCAGGAGCTGCAGGATCCAACAGGAAACATGGAGAGGGATGTTGGACAAGGGATAAAGGGACAGGACAAGGGGGAATGGCTTCATAGTGGAAAAGAGGAGATTTAGGTGGGATATTGGGAAAGAATTCTTGACTGTGAGGGTGAGGAGGGCCTGGCACAGGTTGGCCAGAGAAGCTGTGGCTGCCCCTGGATCCCTGGAAGTGTCCAAGGCCAGGTTGGAGCAACCTGGGCTGGTGGAAGGTGTCCCTTCCCATGGCAGGGGGTGGAACTGGATGTTCTTTAAGGTCCCTCCCAACCCAAACCATTCTGTGATTCTCTGATTCCCCACAAAAGCTACTTCATGGTGGTTTTTAACCAGCTCTGACAAAACTGTTCCCAACTATTTACCTCAGGCAAACTTATCCTCTGAAAAGAGGAACTTCCCTGCCTCGAATTTCCAAGTCTAATCAAGTTTTCTGTGCTGTCTGGGGAGGAAAAAAGCTTTTTAACCCAAACCTTTGTGTTCTCCTCCCAACTGGGAAATGTCATTTTAAACAGGTGAGGGTGAAGTTCCCCAGCCTCCCCCGAGTTATCCAACTCCTGCAGCATCCAGAGCACTGGAATAAAAAAATCCTACAGTTCCAGAATCCATCCCCATTCTCCAAGTGTTTCTTATTCCTTCTTTTGCCAGATATATCTCCGTAACCTTGGCATTGACCAGTCCCCTGGCACCATTTTGGCTCCTTTTCTCCCCCGAGGACCCATCAGGGAAGTTGAGTTTTCCCCCTCAGAGCTCAGGACACTGAAGGGCTCCGTGGACACCCCGGCCAGGATCCCTCCAAAGGCACAAGGTATGGGAAAGGGACACCTTGGAGAACACAGGAATTCACTCACCTGGCAAGTTGCTCTTGGCCTGGTGGTGTCAAAGTGGGGTTTTTCTCTTCCATTCCTGTGAGTTGATCTTCTCCCGTGTCAAATATGAGATATTTGGCATTGGGAAAGTACTAAAGCCTTGGAAAACCTGCCTCCTCCCTGAGGAATTATGGCCATGGGCCAGGGCAGTGACACTGGATCTTCTTTTCCCCTTATTTCCCTTCTGCCCCTTTATTTCCCTTCTACCCCTTTATTTCCCTTCTGCCCCTTTATTTCCCTTCTGCCCCTTTATTTCCCTTTCCGCCCTTTATTTCCCTTCTGCCCCTTTATTTCCCTTTTCCCTTTATTATTTTCCCTTTTCCCTTTATTATTTTCCCTTTTCCCTTTATTATTTTCCCTTTTCCCTTTATTATTTTCCCTTTTCCCTTTATTATTTTCCCTTTTCCCTTTATTATTTTCCCTTTTCCCTTTATTATTTTCCCTTTTCCCCTTTATTATTTTCCCTTTTCCCCTTTATTATTTCCCTTTTCCCCTTTATTATTTCCCTTTCCCCCCTTTATTTCCCTTTTCCCTTTATTTCCCTTTCCCCCCTTTATTTCCCTTTCCCCCCTTTATTTCCCTTTCCCCCCTTTATTTCCCTTTCCCCCCTTTATTTCCCTTCCCCTCTTTATTTCTCTTCCCCCCTTTATTTCTCTTTCCCCCCTTTATTTCTCTTTCCCCCCTTTATTTCTCTTTCCCCCCTTTATTTCTCTTTCCCCCCTTTATTTCTCTTTCCCCCCTTTATTTCTCTTTCCCCCCTTTATTTCTCTTTCCCCCCTTTATTTCTCTTTCCCCCCTTTATTTCTCTTTCCCCCCTTTATTTCTCTTTTCCCCCTTTATTTCCCTTCTCCTCCTTTATTTTCCTTTCCCCCTCTATTTCCCTTCCCCCTTTATTATTTCCCTTTCCCCCTTTAGTATTTCCCTTTCCCCCTTTAGTATTTCCCTTTCCCCCTTTAGTATTTCCCTTTCCCCCTTTAATATTTCCCTTTCCCCTTTTAATATTTCCCTTTCCCCCTTTAATATTTCCCTTTCCCCCCTTTATTATTTCCCTTTTCCCAGGAGTTTTTAAGGAGGAAATGCTTTGTATCTGAAGATTGAAACAAATGTGGCCAGACTTTTTCTTCCTGTGAGAGGAAGAAATCTTGGTTTCTTTTTTCCTTCTGGAACTTCTTGGTGTGGGACAAAAAGTTCTCAGCAATTTTATAACTGACCAGAGCTGTTCATAAATCCATCCACATAACAACAACAACAACAACAATAATAATAATAATAATAATAATAATAATAATAATAATAATAATAATAATAATAACCACCAAATCAATATGATTTAGCAGGAGTGAGTCATTTCTGTGTGAAGAACAGTGTGCCCAGGTGGGGTTAGGATGTCCTTCTGTGACTTCCCCATGTGATAGATCATTAAAATGGGAAAATGTGCCTTAAAATTACTTCCAGGGTGTGATTTCCTCAGTGGATTCTGGTTTGGGATTTAAATCCTGTATCCAGTGGGAAGAGCAGAACTGGAGGCTCTTCACAAATCCCTGTCTGAGCCTTTCCATATCTGGGCCTTCAGCCACCCCGTGTCTCTCACCAGAAGGGATTAAATGCATCTCTACCTTTCTTTTATGATTTTTTTTCCCCTTTTTTAAGGATTATGGGAGACTTGGAGCTTAAATCACCTGGCATTTGGTACAAGGGAGGAGTTTTCCTCAGTAGAATCCTGGAATCGTTCAGGTTGGAAAAGCCCTCCAAGACCATCCAGTCCAACCATCGCCCCAGCACTGCCAAGGCCACTAATCCATGTCCCCAAGTGCCACATCCACAGGGATTTTTAGATCCCTTCAGGGATGAGGATTCCCCTCATGCCCTGGGCAACTGTACCAGGGCTGGACAACTCTTTCCATGAAGAAATTTTCCCTGTTATTCAATCTAAACCTTCCCTGGTGCAACTTGAGGCCATTCCCTCTCCTCCTGTCCCTTGTTCCCTGGGAGCAGAGCCCGACTCTCCCCAGCTCCAACCTCTTTTCCCTATTTAACTGGGCTCTGGATAACTTCATGTGCTTGAAACTATTAGGACCTTCCTAACCAGTAGTGGGAAACAAACTTATCCATAGTGTGTGCTTTGCCATTTTCCAGAAGGATATTTTGGAAGTTCTTCCCCCCTCAACCCTCCTGTTTTATTCAGGGGTGGTTTTCTAACCCAAGTGTTCGTTTGGACATTCAAGCACCACTGTGTCATTTATCTAAGAACATTTATTTCAAATCTAGTCTAAGAATTTATTTAAAAACAAAGTGATTTAAGTCAAGTTCTGTAGTTTCTTTGATATTCAGCCAAAACAGTCTAAGAGGTTTCTTTCAGCAGAACAATTCTCATGGAAGTCTGAGCTCAAATCTCATTCTAAAAACGAGGGAAAATTCCAATATTTGAATTCTCCCCTCTCTCTTTCCAAACCCTTTTAGTACAAGAAAAATTAGTCTTGGCTGATATAGTAAATGAATTAATGAATGTCCTGTGCCTTTGTAGGTGAATTGTTGCCAGCATTTGAGGTGGTGCCAACGGGTTTTGACTCCGACACTTCCGCTCTCAGCATTTCCGTTCCTGTGGAGTCGGAGGTTGGCTCTGATGTTCTGTCACCCCGGGAGCTCTCTCCCAGCTTCCCAGGATTTTTTGGAGACAACCCAGCGAGCCAGTGCAGTGTGTCATGCCACCAGCTGGAGGTGGATGCTCCGGTTTCCACACAAGATCCAGAGTGTCCTGCTGTCTCCAAACTTGTTGGAGCGAAGCGGGATCCCCCTGACTGCTCTTCTGTTCCAGACAGTGTTCAGGATCTTCCTAAAAATGAGTCCAAAATTTTGGACAGCAGCATGCAGAGATGGGCTGCTGGTGTTTTGGCTGGAGTTCAAGATGGAGTGGAAGCTGACAGAGGATCCCAGACCTCCAGTGTGGGAAGGGAGAGAAATAAGGAGCAAGGAGGTGATTCTTTGCTGGGGTCGGGTGTGTTGAAGGACATCCGGGAGCTCCTGGCAAAGGCAGAGGATTTGAGTGCCAGGTGGTGTCATCCTGCCTTTCCCATGGCCTCTTGTAGAGAAACTGGGGAGTCTTCCCTGGTGCTGCTGAGACAGGAGGATGATCCCAAAGATCCCAGGTCGGTGAAGGACAGAACCCCTCAGTTCCAGAGGAGACCGTCGTGGGATGAGGCTGCGACCCGGCGAAGTGTGCGAGAAGAAGGGTTGGGAATAAACCCTTGGAATTCTGACACGTGTAACTTAAGATGGGAGAACCCCTTGGACGTCAGCTTGCACCGCAGCCAAGGGATGAAGGAAATATCCCAGGAGTTCAGGGCGGGAAAATCGGCGGGAAGGTCGGAGCCGGAGGGTTGTAGCAGCGTCACCACGGACAGGAACCAACGTGCCCGGGTGGGCCTGGCACAGAGCAGCGCCAGCAGCGAGGGCAGCACCGGGGCAGCCTCAGAGCTGGGCAATCCTCCTTCCTCAGAGCCCCCTGGAAGCATCACTGATATCCCAGGAGCCTTCCAGAGCACGTCCCAATCTGGTGGAACTGGAAGCAAAGGCGGCGGCGCCCGGGGCAGCGACGAGAGCAGCAGCGGAGATTCCCTGGCTGCCCGTGTCAGGAACCTCCTGGGGAATCCTCCTCCCTCATCGGAGCATCCCCGTGGCACAGGAGGATTCCAGAGCATCCTGAGTGGAGCTGGTGGTGCCAGGATCAAGGGAGGAGGGCTGGGGGGCAGTGGCAGCAACAGCAGTGGGGATTCCCTGGCTGCCCGGGTCCGGACCCTCCTGAGGAGTGGATCCCCTGGGATAGAGGCAACCCGAATCCTCAGGAATGCAGAGGAGCAGGAGAGGAAGATCCGAGGTGAGGAAACGTCTCTGCTGTGTTTTATTTATTATTAAAATGACAAATCTTTATTTAGGTTCGTGTTTAAGGGATTGCTTTGATGTGGATGTGAGGGGATCTGTGTCTGTTCCCCTGATTTTAAAGGTGATTGTATCATATTAAACAATAAGCTTTAATAGGACAGGGCTTAAATGATGGATATTTTTTAGTACTTCTATGTAAAATGGGATAGAATTGGGCTTTTCCACTCGGAAAACCTTTTGCCTGACATTGATATTTTATCCACATATTTATTAGGTTAGGAATTTGGGACAGGATTGTGTGAGTGAGTTTTGATTTATGTCTGAGACTACAGGAGGAAGGTCCTGGATCCATCTCTCCAGAGAAATGTTCCAAAATCCCATTGTGTTCCTGGTCATTTACATTGTAGTTATAAATACATTTACATTGTATTCCTGGTCACTCCATGGGCTCTGGAATTCCACAGTGGGGCTTTGTTCCCTCAGTTGTGGTAACTAGAAACGCACAGCTTTGATTTTAAGTTATCAAACTGTTTTCATTCCACAAAATTAGAAAGGAAAACTCTTCCTCTTTGTTTTTTTGTGTGTTTTTTTTTTTTTTTTGACAGCCTGGGTGAAGCTGAGACTGGCCAGCAGATCCCAGGAATCTGTGCCAGACTGGGATGAGGAAACCCAGCAAAGAATCGAGGAAATCAAGGCAGAGCTGCTCCTGAGGGCCAAGAAATCTGTGCAGGCCAAGGTACAAACCAGCTTTTCCACGTGTTCCTGTGAGGGTTTTTGAATTTTTTTCCCCAAATATCAGTTGGAATCTTGAGGGAGGAGCTGTCTGGGGTGTGGGGAGGGCTCACAGAGCCGAGGATGTTCCAAAGGAAGGTCTGGAGGACACAGATGTGTTGGGAAAATCTGTGTTATTGTGAGGAAGTTCCTGCAGATTCTGCTCCTCGAGGAGCTCTTTTCCCAGAATATTTATGCAGGTGCTGGTTGTGCCTTGGAAACTCCTCCTCCAGGGAAGAATATCCCTGGACAATGGAATATCCTCTGGGCAAAGGGAGTTTTTGTTGTCTTAATTCCTGTGAGATCCTTGGTTTTCAAAGGATCTTCAGGGAAGGAGGGAGGGAATTATTCCTGTTGATCAGAGGGAAGGGGCTTTTCCAGTTCCTGTTGGAATCCAAACTCCTTCAAGGTAAGGAAAATTCTGGAATGGTAATCACTGGATGTTCTTAAAAGCTTGGGAAGTATCTTTCCTAAAATCCACCTTTCCTTAAAAAATCCACCTTTCCTAAAATTCACTTTTCTTAAAAAATCCACCTTTCCTAAAAAATCCACCTTTCCTAAAAAATCCACCTTTCCTAAAAAATTCACCTTTCCTAAAAATCCACCTTTCCTTAAAAAATCCACCTTTCCTTAAAAAATCCACCTTTCCTTAAAAAATCCACCTTTCCTTAAAAAATCCACCTTTCCTTAAAAAATCCACCTTTCCTTAAAAAATCCACCTTTCCTTAAAAAATCCACCTTTCCTTAAAAAATCCACCTTTCCTTAAAAAATTCACCTTTCCTTAAAAAATCCACCTTTCCTAAAAAATCCACCTTTCCTAAAAAATCCACCTTTCCTAAAAAATCCACCTTTCCTTAAAAAATCCACCTTTCCTTAAAAAATCCACCTTTCCTTAAAAAATCCACCTTTCCTTAAAAAATCCACCTTTCCTTAAAAAATCCACCTTTCCTTAAAAAATCCACCTTTCCTTAAAAAATCCACCTTTCCTAAAAAATCCACCTTTCCTAAAAAATCCACCTTTCCTAAAAAATCCACCTTTCCTAAAAAATCCACCTTTCCTAAAAAATCCACCTTTCCTAAAAAATCCACCTTTCCTAAAAAATCCACCTTTCCTAAAAAATCCACCTTTCCTAAAAAATCCACCTTTCCTAAAAAATCCACCTTTCCTAAAAAATCCACCTTTCCTAAAAAATCCACCTTTCCTAAAAAATCCACCTTTCCTAAAAAATCCACCTTTCCTAAAAAATCCACCTTTCCTAAAAAATCCCATCTTTCCTTAAAAAATCCGCCTTTCCTAAAATCCACATTTCTTAAAAAATCCACCTTTCCTACAATCCACCTTTCCTAAAATTCACATTTCTTAAAATTCACATTTCCTAAAGTTCACATCTCCTAGGAAATCCACCTTTCCTTAAAAAATCCACCTTTCCTAAAAAACAAAAGCAAACCTCAAATACAAAACCAGAGACCTCAAACCTTTTTTTTCCCCCACCCCAACTTTCAGCTTTTGTTTGATCCCAATTTTGACCCTAAAATGAACAAATATTTCCCTGGATGTGACTCAGTGTCAGCTGGGAATTGTTTTATCCCGATTTAGAGCAGGAAAATATTCACCACAGTTTTGCAATTCCAAGAAATCAGTTCAGCAGCACCTTGTGCTTTGATCTCCAAAATATTCTTGCTCTGCAGTGGTTTTAATTTGAGATAAAAAACAGTTTAAATTCAGAGTGAAGGTGACTGAGGTGGGTGGGTTTTTTTTTTTGTTTTACTTAAGATAAATGTGTTTTTCCCCTCCGAGCAAAACAACATGTGAAAAATACAGATTGTTAAAAACCATTTCACTGGGGAAAAAAAAAATAAATTGCAGCCAGAGACAAAATAATCTCCTTTAAATTGAAATTGGAAAGTGGGGTTTGAAAATACCTGTTGGATTTCTGGAGCCGAACTGCTGCGTGGATGTTAAAAAGAACAAAGATTAGGAGAAGATATTTTCCTTCTACGAAACTTTTTAAGGCTGAGAAAGACAAACTGTTCCCAGCACTCCAACAAACAATTCCTTCAGCGGAATAAAATCTGTTATTTGAGGTGCTGGGTGTTCTTTGGGAAGGTTCAAACTCTCGTTTTTTTATGAGGGACGCCTTGAGAAATCTCATGTGATATTTTAGTGATATTTTAGTGTTGGAGCTTGTCTGTGAAAAGGGGAAGGAGCAGGACAGCTGAGAGTTCTTCCCTGAGATCTTTTGCTTGCCGGGATTTTCCATCTGGAGGATTTTCCTGCTTGTCTTGAGGCAGTTGAGGGTCTCTGGGAGATGTTTGTGACAAACTCCTGGAAAAGGAGCTTTGTCGGGAATTCTCCAGTTCTGGCTGAGCGGAGTGTTCAGGGAGGGGACAGGGACATGTGCAGGGAAAGGGGCTGCAGATGTGTCCTCAAGTGGCTCAGAAAACCTGGAATGTTCGATAGGAACAGGCTGGGAGAGCTGGGGGGGTTCCCCTGGAGAAGAGAAGGCTCCAGGGAGAGCTGAGAGCCCCTGGCAGGGCCTGAAGGGGCTCCAGGAGAGCTGGAGAGGGACTGGGAACAAGGGATGGGGGGACAGGACACAGGGAATGGCTTCCCAGTGCCAGAGGGCAGAGTTAGATGGGATATTGGGAAGGAATTCCTGGCTGTGAGAGTGGTGAGGCCCTGGTGCAGGTTGGTCAGAGAAGCTGTGGCTGCCCCTGGATCCCTGGAAGTGTCCAAGACCAGGTTGGAACAACCTGGGAAAATGGAAGGTGTCCCTGGTGGAACTGGATGGTCTTTAAGGTCCTTTCCAACCCAAACCATTCCATGATTCCATGAAATACTCTGCTCATGCTCTTACACTTTTCTAATAACTAAAGCTTGGCAGAAATGCTTGGGAATAAGTGTCAAACTCTTGACATAGAGGGTTTTTTCCTGAATTTCCTGCTGCCTCTTCCTACAGACCTGAATTGACCATTCATGGAAGGAGGAAGTGCCTTGAGCTTCCTTAGGGGGAAAAGGAGCCCAAAGCTGTGGATTTATTAACTACAAATGCTTTGGGAATGTCCAGAGATGGGTCTTGGGAAACTGAAGAGCAACTGTGTCCTATAAACCTGTTGGAGATGGAGGGAGAGGGTGCCAAGACATTCCTGTGGATTGGAAGCTGTGAGGGTGGGGAGGCCCTGGCACAGGTTGGGCAGAGAAGCTGTGGCTGCCCCTGGATCCCTGGAAGTGTCCAAGGCCAGGTTGGAGCAACCTGGGCTGGTGGAAGGTGTCCCTGCCCATGGCAGGGGGTTGGAATGAGATGATCTTTAAGGTCCCTTCCAACCAAAACCATTCCATGACTCTATGGTTTGGTTGGGAGCGGGTTGTATCCCAGTGGATCTCGTTTCTGGGGTTCCTGTTTTTGCAGATCTCTCCCAAGGATTCAGGGAGGGTGTCCCCTCAG
The DNA here is from genome assembly GCF_009829145.1 of Chiroxiphia lanceolata. Classification (NCBI taxonomy): domain Eukaryota; kingdom Metazoa; phylum Chordata; class Aves; order Passeriformes; family Pipridae; genus Chiroxiphia; species Chiroxiphia lanceolata. The sequence continues at coordinate 2,027,497 of NC_045640.1, forward strand.
TCAGTGTCCTCTGGAATGTGGGTCTGAGGTGCTGAATAATTGCAGGAGGGTGTTTGGCTCCTGATCTGAGCTGGAGGGAAAGGAGGGATGAAGCACCTCTCCTATGAGGAAAGGCTGAGAGAATTGGGATTGTGGATTGGAAGCTGTGAGGGTGGGGAGGCCCTGGCAGAGGTTTCCCAGAGAAGCTGTGGCTGCCCCTGGATCCCTGGAAGTGTCCAGGGCCAGGTTGGAGCAACCTGAGCTAGTGGAAGGTGTCCCTACCCATGGGTTTTGAGCTGCTAAGCATTAAACCTCCCAATTAAACCTCAGAATTTCCCTCCTAAATTCAGGACCCTGAATTACCCCACCTGTGTTTCCTGGGTGCCAAATGCTCCCCATTGCCTTTCCCTCTTTGCACCCCCCCTTGTTTTCTTCCACTCTCTTTGCTGTATTTTTCCACTCCTTGTGCTTTCTCACTTCTTCAGGAAGTTCAAGGAGTTGTAGCTCTAAATTTGCACTGCAAACTCCTGTGGATCATATGGCACCCGGCTCATTTTTGGAAGGATGACACATAACAGGCACAATAAAACATGTGAAAGGCTCGGGGAGATGAGTTTAGAGCAACTTCTGTGCTTGCTTTCAGCTGTGGGAGTTGCTCTGTGTTACTTCAGGCCGTTGAACTGGCACGTGGTTTCGGGAAGGGATGTCTTGGGATCATCCCTGAGCTTGGAAACAGCTCTGCTTCCGTGTCCCTCCGTCCTCCCACAAGCCCTCCTTGTCCATCTCCAGGAAATTCAGGCAGCCAAATAAACTGATTGACAGGTTTAACACAGATAAGGGCACCAAAAAGTGGAATAATGATCCGACCTTGGCTGCGATAGTTCGCTGCTGGAATGGCATCTGGGATGTGGAAAGGCTGGAAAATCCTGGTGTGGAATTCTGGTTTATTTAGAGGAATGTGTTTGGCTGATTTTTTTTTTTTATTGCCAAATCCCAGCTGGTTGATGAGGATAAAAGCATCCAGGGAGCTGTGTTATTAATGGAATACGCTCTTGCTGCTTCCACGGTTGTTGCAATCTCTAGGAAAAATAAATAAAGCCTAAATTTTGTTTAGCCTAAATTTTGTTTAACCTAAATTTTGTTTAGCCTAGATTTTGCTTTTTTTTAAAAAAAATAATCTTATCTGACCCATCTCCCTGGCAGTACATTGATCTCAGATTTGCACCTCAATGGAAGTGTTGGAGTTTTAAATGACACTTAAATTGAGAAAATTCTGTCCACGCTTAAAATCCCGGAATCCTTGAGGTTGGAAAAGATCTTTAAGATCATCAAGTCCAACCATCAACCAGCACCCCCGTGTTCACCACTAAACCATGTTCTCAAGTGCCACACCCACATGGTTTTGGAACACTTCCAGGGATGGGAACTCCACCACATCCCTGTTCCAGTGCTTGATAACCCTTTCCATGAAGAATTTTTTCCTAGTATCCAAACTAAACCTTCTCTGGTGGAAGTCGAGGCCACTTAAGAGGTTCTCTTGTGCTTCCTGGCATGGAGTGTACAGGATAGTGTGGATTTTTGTGTCAGGGATGGGAATAACTGTGATACCTGTTTAATGAGTGCATGTCCAAGTGAGGGGAAGCTCAGCTCCAGGGGAAGCAAATACGGTGAATTTTGGATCAACACTGACGTTAATAAATTGCTGGCAGTGGTAACTTCAGGTTTTCCCACATTTATTCCTGGTTTTTCTCTTTATACTCTGAGAGTGGCAGGATTTCTACATGTCTGGGGTGTGGTTTTTTATTCCCTTGTTTGGAGTGTGGCCTTTAATCTGGAGATATTTGCATTTCTTCTCTTCCAAATCTCTTCCCCTCACCCCAGGCAGGTGAGGTGCTGCAGAGATCCACTGCCAGCACTCGGGAGCTTCTGCTGGAATTAGAAAAGGCTTGGAAACAAAAGTGCTGTCCAGCCCTCCCTGCTGATCCCTCCACATGGGGTTTCAAAATGTAGGGAAGCTCCACATGTGCTGCCATCCCAAAATAACCTTCTGGCCTGGGCTGATCCCCCAATGTGGGCAGCAGGGCAGGGGGGGATTGTGCCCCTCTGTCCCTGTCTCAGCTGAGACCCCCCTGCAGAGCTGCTCCAGCCCTGGGAACAACAGCACAAGGACGTGGAGCTGCTGGAGAGAGTCCAGAGGAGGCCCTGGAGCTGCTGCCAGGGCTGGAGCCCCTCTGCTCTGGAGCCAGGCTGGGAGAGCTGGGGGGGTTCCCCTGGAGAAGAGAAGGCTCCAGGGAGAGCTGAGAGCCCCTTGCAGGGCCTAAAGGGGCTCCAGGAGAGCTGGAGAGGGACTGGGGACAAGGCATGGAGGGACAGCACACAGGGAATGGCTTCCCAGTGCCAGAGGGCAGGGATGGATGGGATATTGGGAAGGAATTCCTGGCTGGGAGGGTGTTGAGGCCCTGGTGCAGGTTGGGCAGAGAATCTGTGGCTGCCCCTGGATCCCTGGAAGTGTCCAAGGCCAGGTTGGAGCAACTTGGTCTAGTGGAAGGTGTCCCTGCCCATGGCAGGGGGTGGAACTGGATGATCTTTAATGTCCCTTCCCATCCAAACCATTCCATGATTCCATGTTTGTAACAACCATCAGCCAAACCCATGTGAGCTGATTTGTCACTGAAATGATGATAAATGTTTAATTAGTCCCTCAGCAGATGAGTTCCATCCCTCCCTGATGCCAGTCTGCATTACTGACAGCTCTCCTCTTCCTCGGAATTCTCCCATCCAGATTTTGGTGAGGGCGGGAAGTTTTCCACACAACCTCTGTGAGCTGTTCTCTGTTTTCCAGGATCCCTGGGTTTGTGGTTTGGGAACTGCCTCTGAGTGTCTCCATAACCAGGATCAGGACACAGAGCATTTCAAAGCTCCAAGATTCCCAAGTGTCAGACACCCCCAGCCCACCAGGACTCGGGAGCTCTCAGAGCCCAGCTCAGGACAAGCTGTGCTGTTCCACAGATCCGATCCCTCCGATCACTGCCTGCTGAGGGACATGCAGCTGAAATCCTGGAATGCTGCTCCTGGAATGCCTGTGTGCAACCAACACCCAGCAGCTGCACCAGGCCATTCCCACAGCATGGCTGATCTTTACCCACCACTGGAATGGGATCCCTGTGCAATGGGGTCTGATGTACAAACAGAATTCCTTGTGCCGGCTCCGAAGGTGCTGCCGGTGGAGAAGAGCTCGGAAGGGATGGAAAAGCCAATCACTCCCATCACCTTCTCATCCCAGAGATGCCTCCAGTCCCCATTGGGTTCCCAAGCACTGGGCAGCAGCTTCTCCAGGGATGGGTTTGATGGAATCACACCTTTGGATGTTGACTCTGCTGCCACTGGGGAACAGAACCATGATGGACAACACTGGGAAGGATCCGGGACTTGTCCTGCAAGTCCAGTGCTGGCTGGCTCCTTGTTCCAGGAGGTTAATCCTGCAGATCAAGGCAGGGTTCATCCCATCTCTGCTGACAGGGACAGAGCTGGAGTTTATCAGGACACAGACTCTTCGTCAGCTCAGGATTCTGGGAGTGTCCATGCTGGGAAAAGACAGACTCCCAGTGCAGAAAAATGTGATTTTTTGGCCCAGGATGTGGGTGAGTTGGGCAGGCAGAGGGACGTGGGGTTCAGTCAGGAAAGAAATCCATTCATTGAACCCCATTCCCTGAGCTCTTCCCAGCAGGAGAAGAGCAGCTCTGGCCACATCCAGCTCAGTGAGAGCTTGGAAGGTTCAGATCCAACAGAACAAATGGATTTGCTCCAGGGTCGGAGCGAGCTGGGAGAAGAGAGGAGAAGTCCTGCTGAACCACCTCTCATTCCAACAGAGGTTGGGAGGGACCAAGTGGAGGTATCTCACCGTTCACCCCCAGAGGAGGTTTTATCCACCACACCTGCAGCTCCCTCCTCACCAACCAAGAAATTCCTGTCCTGTGTCCACATCACCCTCTCCTCCAGGGTCCGTCACGTGGAGCTGCCGAACGTGAACGTGGAAAACGGGATGAAAGTGGGGGATAGACCCGAAGTTAAGACTCGGCTGAAAGGTCCAGAAGATTTAAGAGAAGCTGCTCCCGAATTACCACCTGCTGACCTTATTCCAGAAGGTCCAAGATCACCTTTCCCAGTGGCTTCAGCAGATCCCAACCGGTCGTTTTCCTCTGGGCAAGAGGAAAGCAGTGAGAGACCTCAAGTCCCTGCTCTGGGATCAGGGGGGTTTATTCCCAAGAATATCTCCAGCTCTGTGCTTCCTGCAAAACCTGGGAGGAGGACTTCAGATGCTGCCACTCAGATCACCACAGAAGGTCCTGAGAAAACCACCTTTTCAGCAGAAATTTGTGTTCATCCCCAAGAGGGTGAAGGTGCTGCCCAGAAACCACCTGAACTTCCCAACATCACAACTTCATCCCATAATGAGATTCCCCCCTTCCCAAGGCAGCCTGGTGAGCAAATTCCTGTCTTTTTAATATATATACTTTAATCTGTTCAAGTTCAAGATATTCATAAATAAAAAATAAACTCATTTTTTTGTGGAAGTAATGTTTTTGAGATATTTAGGATATATAAAGTTGCTTGTATGGGGGAAAAAATCCAACCCTTAAACTTGGGTTTTTCAGTCTCGTGGGAAGGGATTTGTATGGATAAAGTTGTGATTCAGATCAGGTTTATCTAGAACTGAGTTTAGTGTGTCCTATAACCTCAATTTTTTAATTAAATCTGATTTAGTGATTAAATTCTCTGACATTTGTGTGGAGATAATATGATTTGAATCGCTGCTTGGAGTTTATCAAGAGATAAATCTAATTACTGATTTGCTCTCTAGTCAAGGTAATACAAAAAATAAGAGGAAAATATGCACAGTCCTGCTTTTATTAAAAAATAGAAAAATAACAGAACAGTTTTAATAAAAGAATTAATAAAATAGAAAAATATGCAGGGTTTTTAATCCCTGTGGACAGAGGGACGTGGATGTTGCTCAGTGGTTTTCCACACCAGTGGGAGCTGGGACTCTGGTATCTCAGCACATCGATTTTATTGACTTGAGAGACAAATCCATCCTCCTTTAAATTTATTTCCTTAACCGTGGATCAGCTGGGAGCTGTGTGGGTACAAGAGGTATTTTTTTAAGTCACAAATTTCATATTGAATAGGTAAGAAAGCTGGTTTTTTTCGAGGTTAGTGATGGTCAGCCTCCTACCTTTGAGTGGGTATTAAATAATTCAGTTAATTAGATGATTAAATTAAATAATAGTTGTAATTTCTCCCCACAGCTCAGCCCTTGCTGGTGCCATACAAACCTTCGGGAAGCACTGGGATGTATTATGTTCCTTTCCTAAAAGGAGGAGCCAAAATGTCTCCAGTTGAGTCAGAAACCAGTGGTGGGAGCTCTCACTCAGGTACTTATTTACCTTGGATTTTCCATGTGTCTATAATCCATGGATATAACCCCAAGGTGCACAATTCCTGACTGCTTTGCTTCCCATTCCTTGGATGAAAGGGCTGTTATTGCTCCATTCTGGCAGTGAAAAAAAAACCCCAAAGCTTAATATTTTAGCTTGATAATCCTTTCTTTTCCTTTGGGAATTACTGCTCAGTTTGGATTCTTCCCAATCCCTGCCAGTTCTCCCGGATCACTTGGGCATTACAGGTTTTATTTGCAGGTTGTTTGCACTCAGAGCTTTTTAAATATCCAAAGTTATTTGATCCAAATAATATTCAGAGTTCATCTTGGAGATGTCCAGCTCCTGAATTCCTGACACCCGGAGACCAAGGGAGTGGGTTGAGACAACATTCCAGCCACAAATCGGGATTGGGATGGTTCAGGTGTCTGTGCTCTTGAGCTTTTCCAAGTTTATCTGGTGACACACGTCCAAAATGAGAGAAACAAATGTGATGCAAATCTGTTGTTTTGCAGAAATGAGGATGCCAGATATAAAAATGCCACATGCAAATGAAGCAGTGGAAGGTTCTAGGAAAGTGGAGGGCAGGATTACAAAACAAAACTTGTTTTTCCACCTCCCTGCTGCACTCGGGGTTCTCAGCTTGGGAGCAGGAGCTGAAGGAATGGAGGGGAGTAAATCCCACCTGCTGGGATTGACAAGGATGAGGAATCAGGGAGGGCAGTTTTAGGTTTCTGACATTATGAGACAGTGATAAAATCATGGAATCATGGAGTGATTTGGTTTTAAAGACCACCTAATTCACCCCCTACCATAGGCAGGGACACCTTCCACTAGTCCAGGTTGCTCCAACCTGACCTTGGACACTCCCAGGGGGCAGCCACAGCTTCTCTGGGCAACCTGTGCCAGGGCCTCCCCACCCTCACAGTCAGGAATTCCTTCCCAATAACCCACCTAAATCTCCCCTTTTCCACTATGAAGCCATTCCCCCTTGTCCTGTCCCTCCACCCCTTGTCCCAAGTCCCTCTCCATCTTCCTTGTAGGCCCTTCAGGCACTGGAAGGCCCTGAAGCCTTCTCTTCTCCAGGCTTGAAAAATCCCAATTCCTTCAGCCTTTCCTCATAGGAGAGGTGCTTAAAGGACCATCCCCTTCCACTATCCCAGGTTGCTCCAAGCCCCATCCAACCTGGCCTGGAACATTTCCAAGGCTGGGGACTTCACAACCTCTGGGCAGTGATGTCAGGAAAACTCTGCTGCTGCTCTCCTGAATTCCTGTCTCGGAGGTTACACAGACCCATTCCAGTCTCCCAGTTGTTCTCCATTGCTATTCTGAGCTTGGAAAACAGACATTTACATCAGGCAGTGGAAATGGCTGGAATTTTCATGTGAGCAGGAGGGAGTCCGGACATTCCAAGTCCTGTGTCTGCTTCCAAGCAGACTTGTTACACTCATTTTTTTTTTCCTGTTCTTCTCTAAGCACAAAAGGTAAAATTTATCTACTTCTCAGGGAAGAATTTTGTCTCCAAAAACAATGTGAGGCAATCCCTGCTGCTGCTGTGAGTCCCTAGGGATCATCATGGAACCATGGAATGGCTGGGTGGGAATGCACCTTAAAGCCCATCTCATCCCACCCCCTGCCATGGGCAGGGACACCTTCCACTAGCCCAGGTTGTTCCAAGCTCCATCCAACCTGGCCTTGGACACTTCCAGGGATCAGGACTGTTGGTTAGGTGTGGAATTTCTGTCTCTGTTTTTCCAGCTTCCCGTTTTTCCTCATCATTTTGGCTCTTTCTCTGCAGGGTCCAACGATGCTCCTCCTCCAGGGTTTCTGACCCACGTGCCTGGTTTGAGGGATGAGAATCCTCCAGGAAGTGCAGCTCTCCAGCAGAAAGAAGGATCCCACAGTAAGAGGGCCAAGCCTAAGCTGGCCTGGGCTGAGGAGCAGAGGATACCCCTGGAAGATCCTGCAGGTAGATTCTGTAGTTTTAATTTCACATCTGTTTTCATGCACGAGAAAGAAATGGGAGATAAACAATTATATTTCAGGATCCACGGGATATTCCTGATGGGCTGCCAGGAGCTGCTAAATTTGACTCAGTTTTCTCTTACTCATCTTTCTACTTCTCCCTGACTCCCAAAATACAGGTTGCTCAGAGGGATTGTGGATTTTCCATCCCTGGAAGTGTCCAAGGCCAGGTTGGAGCAACCTGGGCTCATGGAAGGTGTCCCTGCCCATGGCAGGGGGTGGAACTGGATGGTCCTTAAGATCCCTTCCAACCCAAACCATCCCATGATTCCATGGAATACTTGGCCATTAGTATTTGTCAGCATTCCAGTGTCTCCAGGGCTTATTGTAGAAAATGCCAGGAATTCCCTGGTAAACAAAATCAGGGATGACTCCATGTTGGGATGGGGGTTGTGTTCCTGCCCACAGGCATCTGATGCCTTTGATGTCCTGTCAGGAATCTCTGTCACCTTGGTGTTTGCCTGAATTTTAACTGGATTTACTGCTCTCTCTTCCATCCTTCCATCCATTAACCTTACTGGATGATATTCCTGAGGGATGAAGGTCAGGATTTTCCTCTGGAGGGGCCACTTCTTTTGTTGGGAATGCCGACAAAATGGAATTAGGCTGAGCTGACTGGAGGGTTTGACACTTTTATCTCGTGACAGCAGCTAAAATTAGTCCTCTTGGACACTCTTTTTGTACTAAACCTCATTTTTGAGTGGCTGATAAAATTCCTGGACAGAGAATTGCTGAGTGATTCCTCAAAGCAGCTCTTAATTCCTCAGGGAAGCTGTTTATTGCCTGGCACAGCATTTTGATTTTAAGTCTTTAATGACTTTGATCATTTTAATGCTTCTCTTCAAGGAGGGGTTTTTTTCTTCAGAGCTTTCCTTTTCACCGTGGAGGGATTTTGGGTTTTCCAAGGATAATTTTTATTTGCAGCAGAAAATTTCCAGTAAGGCTGCAACACCAATAACCTGGAGAAAAATGAAAGGGGGACAAAAATGCTCCTATAAAATTAAGTAATGTTATTTTCTGCATTTTTAATTATTAAAAAAAATATTTTATATCTTTTATTATTTGATGGTCTAAAAGCCCAGGTAAGAAAAGAACTGTAAGGAGAAATAATATTTGATTTAAACCAACCAGTGCAGTTGGAACTTCAAACAAGTTTTCAAAAGACTTGAATGTCTTAAATCTTCCCTGAACTTCTTCAACTGTATTTTTAGATGGTCTAATAAAAGATTACCTCAACCCACAGAGCTTGTCTAGAGCTTAAAATTATCCAAGTTATGTGTTTTTGTTTTTTTTTTTTTAAATAAAGTTTCTCTATATAAACTTCTTTTTATTTTTTGCCTGTTTACATTCCTTCCAGTCAGTTGGGAACTTTGCAGAAGTCCAGGAATAGCAGAATTCTGCCTGGTATTCCCAAGCCTGAGCTCATTTGTCAGGAGGATTGTGGGGGAAGCTCTTACACAAGTCCATAAACACTGAACTTGTATGGGAAAACAAATTCCAGCAGTTCCAGACTTGGTGGGATTGGGAATGGGAATGTTGTCCATGATCTTGACGTTGCACCAAAGACTCTGTTGGGAAGAGAAGGGATTTTATAATTCACTGTTATACAAAGAACATAAACCACCAGTTTAAACTTGATTTTTTTTTTTAGGTTTTATTAAAAACAGCTTTATTTTGGAGCATAATCCTGTGTGTGCTCCGTGTATTCCCAGAGAAACTGTGGCTGGCCCATCCCTGGAAGTGTCCAAGGCTGAGTTGGAGCAACCTGGGATAGTGGAAGGTGTCCCTACCCATGGCAGGAGGGTTGGAATTAGATGGTCTTTAAATTCCCTTCCAACCCAACCCATTCCATGATTCTAAATAAACCCATTTAGTTTCTAAATAAACCCATTTAAAATGTGGCTCCGGGAAATTTCCTGAGGTGTGATGAGATTCCTCCTTCGGATTCTCTTGGATATAATATTCTCTTGTTGAATATTTTATATCCCATTCTGTATTCTACCCTTGAAAATGATAAAAGAATATCATTTATGTGCTTTTAACAATGCTGAAACCTGATTTCTAAGTTTGTTGTGCTTAAGGAATGGTTCAGTGATCCTGCTTTTAATCCTTTGGATCCACTGGAAAGTTTTAGGATGAAAATCATCCCGTTTAGGACTTGATTACTCCTGGTAATCTATCTGCTTCCTGATCCTGGTAATCTGCTTCCTGGTCACCTGCAGATCTGGGATTTAGCAATCCCAGGGATGCTGGTGTGGATTTGACTGGATATTGTTCCCTGAATATCTCTAGGCAAGGATAAATACAATTATGATTGGAATTTTCCGGCTGTTTGTCCAATTTAAATGCTGGAATTCTTTGGAATTTTTGAGATTATTTGGAATTTTTGGGATTATTTGGTCTGGCTGAGTGTTGGTTGTAAACTGCTTCAATTTAATTAGTTTTAGACTTATCTAAAGCCTGAGAATTCCAGGTGAAAAGTGGAATTTTAAAGGAGAGAAAAGAATTCCTTCATTGAATTTGGTCCTTGCCCTTGGGAGGAGGAATGAAAATATCCTTGAAAGGGGGATTTGACATGGATTTGGTGCCAAAATTACAGAGTTTTGGGGTTCTATAATAGCCTTTAATGCTAAAAAGTTCAGGAATAAGTGAGATTTCCATGTGATTCTTTGCAAAGAAACAAAGAATTCAAGTGTGTTTTTTTTTTTTTGTCTTGTAGAGCACAGAGATCATTCCAAACCTGGAAAAACCACTCATTCCACCTTCAAATCCACACGGTTCTACCTCCACCATCCCGTGCCCACGGGTGACACCAGCGAGTTCTCCGAGGACAGTTCCGGAGTGGGAATTGTTCCACCTTCCTCCAGCGGTGCCTGGAAAAAACCACACCGGCACCAGCGGGTGTTCTCTGCCCATCACAGAAAAAGTGGGAAAAGGGAGTTCTTTGCACTCACTGCAGAAGCAGATGAGAGTAAAAACGAGGATCTGAGCGTCGGGAATGAGACGGCGGGGATGGAGCGACGGCAGCGCGGGAGAGAAGCAGAACAAGGAGCAACTGGGAATTCTGCTCTGCCACAGAGCCAAACGACTCTCCGGGATGGGAATGTGGAGGAACCACCAAGACAGAGAACCCACTCCAGTGGGAGCTTGGATGAGCTGTGGGTTAAGTTTCTGGAGAGGCAGAGGGGGCACCAGCAGCGCGGTTTGAGGAGTACCGGGGAGCTGTCCCTGGTGGAACGGCTGGATCGGCTGGCCAGGGTCCTGCAGAACCCCATCCAGCACACGCTGATCCCGGCAAAAGCCGGGAGGAACGTTCCTGAAAGGAAGATCAAGGGAAGGGAGCAGACAGAAACAGGATTGGGAGAGAACGACTCCTCCGGGAGCGGCGCGGAGCCGATGGCGACGCGCGTCGGAGAAGGAGCGCAGGACGACGCCGGGATGGCGGAGCTCAGGGAAAACGGGGCGGGAGACACAACCATCCTGGAGGAGGAGCAGCAGTGCCGCTGGGAATCTCCCAGCGACGATTCCTCGGAGACGAGGCTGAGCGGAGAGCACGGCACCACCACCACCACCACTTCCAGCAGCTGGGGGTGGGACACGCCGACGGAGCCGGGAAGCGCGACGGAGCGGAGCAGCTCCATGTCCACCATCGACACGGCCAGGCTGCTCCGGGCCTTTGGGCACCACAGGGTCACCGTGGCTCCCAGGGGGTCTCCCAGGGTGTCTCGCAGGCTTTCCCAGCTCTATTCCACCATCGGCCTCCAGAAGAGCCGCTCGGAAAAGCGGGATGAGGGAAGCGGCGAAGCGGCGGGCGCGGAGTATCCGAAGGTCGGCGCCGAGAGGCACAGGAGGAGTAAGGAGGTGCAGGTATGGATCAGTTAAACTAAAACTCGGGTTTAAATAATCCTCTAGTCTTAGTTTATTTGGGAATCATGTAAAAATTCCCGGAAAGTGTCGTTTGTATGGAAAGCTGCTTCTCATCCAAGGAGCACCAACAAATGTCTTCATTTTTCCGGGAATCAGGAAAAGCAAAATATCTTAAAACGACAATTCTGGGGTTTTTCCCTTTGTTTTTCTTGGCTTTTTTTCCTCTTCCTTTATTTCCCATGGGAAGCAAGATCCTGGTAATCTGCTTCCTGATCCTGGTAATTTGCTTCCTGATCCTGATATCTGATTCCTGATCCTGGTAATCTGCTTCCTGATCCTGGTAATCTGCTTCCTGATCTTGGTAATCTGTTTCCTGATCCTGGTAATCTGTTTCCTGATCCTTGTAATCTACTTCCTGATCCTGATATTTGCTTCCTGATCCTGGTATCTGCTTCCTGATCCTGGTAATCTGTTTCCTGATCCTGGTAATCTGTTTCCTGATCCTGGTAATCTGTTTCCTGATCCTGGTAATCTGCTTCCTGATCCTGGATCTGCTTCCTGATCCTGGTATCTACTTCCTGATCCTGGAATCTGCTTCCTGATCCCTGATCCTGGATCTGCTTCCTGGTCACCTGCAGATCTGGGATTTAACAATCCCAGGGATACTGGTGTGGATTTGACTGGATATTGTTCCCGAAATATCTCTGGGCAAGGATAAATATAATTATTAATGGAATTTTCTGGCTGTTTGTCCAGTTTAAATGCTGGAATTCTTTGGAATTTTTGGAATTCTTTGGAATTTTTTGAGATTTGGAATTTTTGGGATTATGTGGTCTGGCTGAGTGTTGGTTGTAAACTGCTTCAACTTAATTAGTTTTAGACTTATCTAAAACCTGAGAATTCCAGGTGAAAAGTGGAATTTTAAAGGAGAGAAAAGAATTCCTTCACTGAATTTGGCCCTTGCCCTTGGGAGGAGGAATGAAAATATCCTTAAAAGAGGGATTTGACGTGGATTTGGTGTAAAAATTACAGAGTTTTGGGGTTCTGTAATAGCCTTTAATGCTAAAAAGTTCGGGAACAAATGAGAAATATGGAAATATTTCTTTATTTTTTTTTATTACCAGAAGAAAGTGGTTTTGTCACCATGATTAGTAGCTTGAATTGAAATGAATTATTCGATTTTTATAGAAATAAAATAGGAATATAAGCTCAAAGTCTGGGTGGTAAATGATGAAAACGATTTGGAAAATAATTTGGAATGAAAATAAATGAAAAATAATGCAAATACTTAAATTTTTCCAGGTGAAAAAAATGCTTTAAAAATATTTGAATTAATCTTTTTATGACATTTATTTAAAGGTAAAAATAAAACTGCCTTAATTAATATTTGTATTTATAACGTTTATTTAAAGGTAAAATGAAACTGCCCTAATGAATATTTTTATTTAGGACACTTATTTAAAGGTAAAATAAAAATATCCTAAACTTTGCAACCTTAAGACCATTCACACTGACCATCCAACAGTTAAATTATCCAACATTTCTGGGCTGATTATAATATTCAGGAAATTATTTCATTCCACACTCCATTCATAAAATTAATATTTCAGGGTCTGTTTGGACCTTAAACCTAAATCTGATCTTTGTCCTGTGAGAAAATAAATTGAATTTATACTTAAAAAATAAAGACTCATTAAAGGGCATTGAACCTACTTGGCTTTAGAAACTCAGATTTTTGTAATCTCCTGATGTAAAATTAGTTTAAAAAAATCCCTATAAAGACACACGTGACCCAGGAGTGAGAGAAAATATAAGAAAAAATAAGAAAAAAATAAGAAAAAGTAAGAAAAATAAGAAGAAATAAGTGAAAAAATAAGGAGTGAGAGAAAATAGATGGAAACCCAGCAAATTAAATTTAAAATGCAAATTTTTCTCATTTCTCTACCGCTTGGCTGAAAAAAAAAATCGAATTTTATTTGTATTTTTAGCTTCAAATCTTTGTGTTTCAGAGGCAGAGAACCTTTCCCTGCTCCCAGAGAAATTCCTGCACCCTTTTTTTAGGGAATTGCTGTGTTTTGGAGCTGAGTTTTTTTGAGTTTTGGGTTTGTTTGGGTTTTTTTTGACAGCCCATTGTCAGCTTTGCTTTTTTTTATTTATAGCAGCCAAAGGCAGCCCAGAAGGTTTTTATCTCTCCCAGTTTCTGTTCCATCTGGTAGCAGGTCCAGAGCTAAAGGTTGTGCTGAAATCATGGAATATTCTCCTCCAAACGGGAATATTCCTGTCAATATTCAGGATTTAATGGCTGCAGGTAAATGGAATATTTGGGATTTTTTTTCTCCCTTATTTTTTTTTACTCCTTTTTTTTTTTCCTCTGAGAATATATTCAATTTTGGTTCTATTTAAAAAAAATAATCTGTGTCCAAGACGTGTGTCTGGTGCTTCTCCCAGAACTGGGATTGTTTTATGGAATTTTAAATCCCCCTGATTTATCAGAGGAAAAATTTAGGAAATTTCAAAAAAAAATCCAGGTTTATGAGAGTAAAAATTGAGGAAATTTTAAAAAAATCCAGGTTTATGGGAGTAAAAATTGAGAAAATTTAAAAAAAATCCAGGTTTATGGGAGTAAAAATTGAGAAAATTTAAAAAAAATCCAGGTTTATGGGAGTAAAAATTGAGGAAATTTCAAAAAAAATCCAGGTTTATGAGAGTAAAAATTTAGGAAATTTCAAGAAAATCCAGGTTTATGAGAGTAAAAATTTAGGAAATTAGAAAAAAATACCCCGTTTTAATAGGAATAAAAATTCATGAAATTAAAAAAAAAACCAGGATTTATAGGAGTAAAAATTTATGAAATTGAAAAAAATCCTGGGTTTGTAGGAGTAAAAATTTATGGAATTAAAAAAAAAACAGGTTTATGAGAGTAAAATTTATGACATTGAAAAAAATCCTGGGTTTGTAGGAGTAAAAATTTGTGGAATTTAAAAAATCCCAGCTTTGTACGAGTAAAAATTTGTGGAATTTAAAAAATCCCTGATTTGTAGGAGTAAAAATTTAGGAATTAAAAAAACCCCAGGTTTATAAGATTGAAAATGTATGGAAATTAAAAACAAAAACCAACAGGTTTATGAGAGTAAAAATTTATGAAATTAAAATCCCGGATTTACGACAGTAAAAATTTATGAAATTTAAAAAAATCCCGAATTTAAAGGAATAAAAATTCATGAAATTAAAGAAAATGCTTGGTTTGTAGGAGTAAAATATTACGGAATTAAAAAAATCCCAGGTTTATAGGAGTGAAAATTTATGGAATTAAAAAAAAAACAGGTTTATGAGAGTAAAATTTATGACATTGAAAAAAATCCTGGGTTTGTAGGAGTAAAAATTTGTGGAATTTAAAAAATCCCAGATTTGTAGGAATAAAAATTTATGGAATTTAAAAAATCCCAGATTTGTAGGAATAAAAATTTATGGAATTTAAAAAATCCCAGATTTGTAGGAATAAAAATTTATGGAATTTAAAAAATCCCAGATTTATAGGAGTAAAAATTTATGAAATTAAAAAAAAAACCCACCTGGGTTTATAAGAGTAAAAATTTGTGAAATTAAAAAAAACAGGTTTATGAGAATAAAAATTTATGAAATTAAAAGAATCTCAGATTTATAGAAGTAAAAATTTATACAATTAAAAAAAACCAGGTTTATGAGAGTAAAAATTTATGAAATTAAAAGAATCTCAGATTTATAGGAGTAAAAATTTATGCAATTTAAAAAACCAGGTTTATGAGAGTAAAAATTTATGAAATTAAAAAAAAAAAAAAGGTTTTTTAGGGTCAAATTTGCCTCCTTTTAATATTGCAATAAAATGCTGTTTGGCATCAAAGTGGTCACAGCAAAACCCCACTAAAAAGGGGGATAAAGAAACCTCTGTTCCTTTCCATGGAATTAGGAATTACCCCTAGGATCCTAATGGGATCAAGTGGGAAAAAATTCAGTGCCATAATTAAACCTGAAGTTGACTCTGAAGCCTGGGGAGGTGCTGCCAGTTAATTACTGTTAATTAATTAAACCCCGGCCCTCTCCATGATTTATAGACGGGAAAGGTTGGCCACCGAATTCCTGCTTTTTAAATGGCTTTATTAATTAGAATTAATTGGAATTAATTCATTTTATCCATTTCACCTCTCTGCTTTCCCTGGGGTTTGAAGGTCTGGAATTCCTATTTGGCCTCAACCCTGCTCATTCCACACTCCTGTTATTCCATGGATTTATTGGGTTTGATTTTTCCCCACCTTGGAGAACTTGAGGGGTGGAACTTGTTTCATTAAAACATGGGAACCCTTTCAAAACATGGAATGTTTTGATGCCAATGATCCAGAACTGGAATTCGTTGGGAATTTACAAAGCTACTCTTGGGATCTTCCAAGGCAGTTTATTCCCTCTGGAAAAACCTGGCAACCTTGGAAAGGCCTTTGGTTGGAGAGGCCACGGATACAGGATTCAGTTCAGGTGTTTATTCTCCCTCTTCCCAAAGCAGGAATATTCCATGGAAGTGCAGCAAGTGGTTTGGCCACAGCGAAGGGGTTTCGTTCACCTGTTGTCCCGTTGACTTTGGACATGGAATCCTGGAATGGTTGGGGTTGGAAGGGACCTTAAAGATCTTCTTGTTCCAACCCCCTGCCACGGGCAGGGACACCTTCCACCATCCCAGGTTGCTCCAACCTGGCCTTGGACACTTCCAGGGATCCAGGGACAGCCACAGCTTCTCTGGGCAACCTGTGCCAGGGGCTTCCCACCCTCCCAGCCAAGAATTCCTTCCCAAATATATATATTTATATATATATATTTCTATATTTACAATATATATTTAATCAGTAAATTTGGTACAAACCCACTGGCACTGCCGTGGTTTAAGCTCAAGTGGCACCTGAGCCCTGCTGGCTCCATCCCAGTGGGATTTGGGATGGATTGGGAAGGGTAGAAGTGAGGAAACCATTGGATTGAGATCCAGGCAGTTTAACAGGGAAAGGAAAAGCCACACAAGCAAAGCAAAACAAGGGATTCACTCCCCAGTTATAGAATCCTGGAATGGTTTGAGTTGGGAGGGATCTTAAAGATCATCTTGTTCCAACCCCCTGCCATGGGCAGGGACACCTTCCATTATCCCAGATTGCTCCAACCTGGCCTTGGACACTTCCAGGGATCCAGGGGCAACCACAACTTCTCCTGGCAACCTGTGCCAGGGCCTCCCCACCCTCCCAGCCAGGAATTCTTTCCCAATATCCCATTTAAATCTCCCCTTTTCCACTATGAAGCCATTCCCTTTGTCCTGTCCCTCCATCCCTTGTCTCCAGTCCCTCTCCAGCTCTCCTGGAGCCCCTTCAGGCATTGGAAGGTTTTCCTGGAGCCTTCTCTTCTCCGGACTGAACATCCCATATGAGTTGGAGGATCTCAGCACTCGGAATCTGATCCCAGGCAGGCTCTTCCCTCCAGAAATAACATCCTTTTCCCTATAAAATGGGATGCTGGCAGTGCCTTGGTGCACGAGGATGAATCCAAGGCTGGCACAGCAGAAGGAGCCCCTGATCAACACCTGGAGAACAACAGGATCAGACCCCAACAAGGAAAAAAAACCCACGACCATCGCTTTTTTTTTGCTGTTTAAAACTCACTTTCTGATCATTTGGGTCGGGATTTCAGGAATTTCCCATCTCTTTCCTCTTGTTTTCCTAGAGCACCATCACCACCTCCTCAGATTCCACCTGGGCCAGCAGCACCTCTTGGGGTCCCAGCTCTGCCCTCAGCACCAAGAGACGGGTCCGGATGTTGAACAAAGGGATCCAGGCAGGTGAGTCCCTGAATTCCCGAATTCCCAGACTTTGGCCAAGTTTCCTCCTGCCCTTCCTCTCTTTGGAAAACTGCTCTCCAAATTCCGAGCATTTCCAGGGATGGGTCTGCAAGCAGCACCCTTCAAATTCCCTTTTAGAGAAAGGATTGTATGTGCCAATTTAAAATAAACTTTATTTTCCATCCTTGCTCTGCTTTAATACCCAATTTTCTCCCTTTTAAACTCATTAACCTCAGCTTTTGAACCATTTCAACAGCAAAGGTGAACCAACTGTCTGTTTTAAATATTGTTTTTTCCTCAAGACATCTGTTGCTCCCAGAATGGATTTTGCAGGCGTGCAAATCCCATTGGGGATGGTAAATTCTATTTAAAGCTGCTCCTGACCCGGTGCAATTCTACATTTGGGGATGGTTTTTTTTGGTGCCAATTATCAGTTTCTTCACTGCTTTCATTTACACACCAACTCCCCATCATCACATTGAGGCATGGCCTTGTTTTATTCATCAGATGTATCAATTATTTATTTTTTACTGCTTTTTTTCCCCTCCCTCTTTGCAAGCGAATTGAATCAGAAAAATATTTTCACGGGCCATAATTTGGATTGAATCAGAAAAAAAACCGTTTTCCTGGCCCATGGTTTGTTCAAGTTTAATTCCCACTCCCCCATATAAATATATATTTTGCTTCGGGTTATATATATAAAAATATGCATATTAATATATGTATAAATAAATATAAATAAATAAATATAAATAAATAAAAAGAAATAAATATAATTAAATATATATATAAAATAAATATAAATATATATATTTTATATATATATATATATAATATATATATTATATATATATATATTTAGGTTACAGCACTTTGATTTTACTCTGCTTATCCCACCATAACAATCCCGAGCCACTGGAAACTCTCCTTGATTTGAAAGTGGGAATATAAAACATTTTGACTTTTGAAGGGGAGGGGGAGAAAATCAAATTATTGTTCAGCTTCTAATTAAAATTAAGGGTCATCCTCAGCACTTTATGTGGCACTTCCAGCTGCTGTTGGGATAAAAAATTCCTGCTTTGTTTGGAATTCCAGGAGACCTGGAGATTGTGAACAGCGCGACCAAGAGGAACACCCGGGATGTTGGGTTGACTTTTCCAACGCCAAGATCCATCCAGGCAACCCAGAGGCCTCGGGAATCCTGGCGTGGTGTCCGTGGTAATTTTGGGAAGCTCAGATGGTCCAATCCCAGCTGAGCAGGCAGCAGGAATGTGGGATAAGGAGAAGGGCCAGTCAGGCAGCTTTTTCAGGGAAAAGAGGACAAAAAGGGACACCTCAGGAAGGTTGGGTGGGACAGGGGGGAGTCTGGCACTGGCACAGTTGGGTCTTAGTCTGATTTAATCAATAAATTTGATACAAAACCACTGCCAAAAAATATTTATATGCATATTTACATATTTCTAATATATATTTAATAAAGAAAATTCATGCAGATGCTTCCTATTAATTTTTAAGGTGTTAAAGGTTCTGTTAAATTGATGAGTTTGTTATTAATGTTTCATGCCCTGAGACTTCAAAGATTTTTTTTCAGGAGCACTTGGGTGAAAATTTTAATATCATAAAACCCAGACCCTGCTTTTTAAAGTTGCATTTTTGGGCTGATGGTGGAGCCTCCTGACTCTTTCATTTCCTTTCTTTTTTCCTGAAATTTCCCCTTAAACATCACAATTAAATGGTTAAAAGTATTTTCACTGCTGTTTTAGGGACAAATCGTTCTCTCTCCTAAGGGTTTAACTTGGAAAATGTAGGATATCTGATAATCCCAGCGGATGGATTCCAGTCCTGTTGTGTGTGTAAACTGGATTTAGGACAGAGAAACTGCTGATAAATAAATTGCTGATAAAAAACCTGCTCTTTCCATGCAGAGAAACTTCCAAACTAAGCGATTTTGGGCTTTTTCAGAGATGGTGGTTGATAAATATTTGCTGGTTTTTTGGAAACTTGGCCAAGGAATTGTTTTGAACCTTTGCCCAAGGTGTATCCTACAGATTCCCACTGGGGTTAAACTGGAGTGAGGGTTTATGGCAGTGTTAGGCCAGTGATTGGGTTTAGCTAAAAAAACTTTAATATATATTTAATAAAGAAAAATTATACCAAAATTAAAGAAAAATTATACAAAACTACTAGATATTTATATATCTATATTTATATATTCATAATGTATATTTAATAAAGAAAATTTAGATAAAACTACTGCCAAAAATATTTATATATATATATTTACATATTTACAATATATGTTTAATCAATAGATTTGATACAAAACCACTGCAAAAATATTTATATATATATATTCATATATTTACAATATATGTTTAATCAATAGATTTGATACAAAACCACTGCAAAAATATTTATATATATATTTAGATATTTACAATATATATTTAATCAATAGATTTGATACAAAACCACTGCCAAAAATATTTATATATATGTATTTACATATTTACAATATATGTTTAATCAATAGATTTGATACAAAACCACTGCAAAAATATTTATATATATATTTAGATATTTACAACATATATTTAATCAATAGATTTGATACAAAACCACTGCCAAAAATATTTATATATATGTATTTACATATTTACAATATATGTTTAATCAATAGATTTGATACAAAACCACTGCAAAAATATTTATATATATATTTAGATATTTACAACATATATTTAATCAATAGATTTGATACAAAACCACTGCCAAAAATATTTATATATATGTATTTACATATTTACAATATATGTTTAATCAATAGATTTGATACAAAACCACTGCAAAAATATTTATATATATATTTAGATATTTACAACATATATTTAATCAATAGATTTGATACAAAACCACTGCCAAAAATATTTATGTATTTATATATTTACAACATATATTTAATCAATAGATTTGATACAAAACCACTGCCAAAAATATTTATATATTTATATATTTACAATATGTATTTAATCAATAGATTTGATACAACGCCACTGCCAAAAATATTTATATATTTATAATATATATTTAATCAGTAGATTTGATACAAAACCACTGCAAAAATATTTATATATATATATTTCTATATTTACAATATATATTTAATCAATAAATTTGGTACAAACCCACTGGCACTGCCGTGGTTTAAGCCACAAGTGGCACCTGAGCCCTGCTGGCTCCATCCCAGTGGGATTTGGGATGGATTGGGAAGGGTAGTAGTGAGGAAACCGTTGGATTGAGATCCAGGCAGTTTAACAGGGAAAGGAAAAGCCACACAAGGAAAGCAAAACAAGGGATTCACTCCCCAGTTATAGAATCCTGGAATGGTTTGAGTTGGGAGGGATCTTAAAGATCATCTTGTTCCAACTCCCTGCCATGAGCAGGGACACCTTCCATTATCCCAGGTTGTTCCAACCTGGCCTTGGACACTTCCAGGGATCCAGGGGCAGCCACAGCTTCTCCTGGCAACCTGTGCCAGGGCCTCCCCACCCTCCCAGCCAGGAATTCCTTCCCAATATCCCACCTAAATCTCCCCTTTTCCACTATGAAGCCGTTCCCTGGGTCCTGTCCCTCCATCCCTTGTCCCCAGTCCCTCTCCAGCTCTCCTGGTCCCTCTTTTAGGCACTGGAAGGATCCCATTCCCAGGAATGCTGGGCTCCCATCATGCCTCGTGGTGACTAGGGAAGGAGAAACACCATCACTCCAAGTGTCCCCCTTCCTTCTTCCCTCAGCTCCATCAACTGACCATAGTCTGGGATATCCCATGGATCAGTTGGGATCAGCTGTCCCAGCTGTGTCCTCTCCCAGCTCCCTGTGCCCTCCCAGCCTCCTGGGATTTCTTCAGGAAAAGGACCACAGATGGGGGTGGACACGGCACGTGTTTGTCTCCCAATCTTCATTCTCTCCCATGCTCTTTCAACAGGGACCTCATGGTTTGTCCAAGGAGAAGACTTGAAATCTGAATCTAGGAAAGAAAACCATTCCAGTGCCATTTCTGGTCCTGGGCCATCCTGGTTTGAGCCCTGGACCAGCACGAAGCCCTGGAGGGAACCGCTCCGAGAGAAAAACTGGGAAGAGCAGCAGCACCACGTGATTCCAGCAGCAGCTCCAGACAGAGGTGCTGGGAAGGGGCCTGTGCTGCCCTTTGTGAAACTCACACTGCAGGTGAGGGCACCTTCCACTGTGGGACTGCTGAGATCTCCCTGGATTTAGAATCCTGGAATGGTTTGGGACCTTAAAGCCCATCCAGTTCCACCCCTTGCCATGGGCAGGGACACCTTCCACTAGCCCAGGTTGTTCCAGTCTGGCCTTGGACACTTCCAGGGATCCAGGGGCAGCCACAGCTTCTCTGGGCAACCTGGGCCAGCAGGAATGAGGATTAGGGATCAGGGTTTAGGATTGAGGATTAGGGATCAGGATTTAGGATTCAGGATATGTCAGTCTCTGGGGAATGGGGGCAGTTTTCTCACACTGAGTCACAGACCCGGACACACCTTTATGGTTATTAAACATCAAAGCCTGGGTTGGTTCAGGAGCCATTGGGGGCAGAACTGGTGCCTTCAATCTCTGCAGAACTTCCCAGCACAAAGCACTGGAATTATTTCAGGAGTCACTGGAGTCCAGAGGGAACACAGGCAGCTCCCCCTGCACTGTCCCACATGACTGCAGGCAGTGAGGAGCACGGCTGCAGGTGCCAAGACAGGTTTGGGGACAGCAAACATCAGCTCCAAGTGTGGCCCCCATGGAGGGACTGGGTCTTTAAGGCTGGGAATCATGGAATGGTTTGGGTTGGAAGGGACCTTAAAGCTCATCCAGTCCCACCCCCTGCCATGGACAGGGACACCTTCCACTGTCCCAGGTTGCTCCAAACCCCGTCCAACCTTGGACACTTCCAGGGATTGGGTTTGAGTTGTTTCAAGGGTTGTGCTGAATCTTGTGGAATCACTTTTTGTTCCTTGTTTTTATTTCCCCTCGTGGTGTCTGCAGCTCCCTCAGGATGGGAAGTAGGGGAAGACCTCTTGTCTCTGGTGCCCAGGGACAGCACCCAGGGAACGGCTGGAGCTGTGCCAGGGCAGGGTCAGGTTGGATCTCAGCAAAAGGTTCTTCCCCCAGAGGGTGGTTGGGCACTGTCCAGGCTCCCCAGGGCAGTGGGCACAGCCCCAAGGCTGCCAGAGCTCCAGGAGGGTTTGGAGAACACTCTCAGGGATAGGATGGGATTGTTGGAATGTCTGTGCAGGACCAGGAGTTGGACTGGATGATCCTTGTGTGTCCCTTCCAGCTGAGGATATTCCAGGATTCTGTGACCTTTATAATCATTGGAAACCTCACAAATCCATCCTTTTTGTTTCTGCCAGTCTGGCATCCCCCAATACACTTCCCCAGTGTATTTCCCCAGTATTTGAAATATCTGATATTTTAGGGCTTAAATTATTCAGCTTCAGGAACCAGCAGAAGTGGAGCTGGCGTGACATCGAGCCATGACTTGTTTCCATGCTGAAATAATCCTGTGGTCTACAGAATATTTTTGATTTATTTTATTTTAGTTTTATTTTACTTTATTTCCCCCTTCCCCCCCTTCCTCTCTTCCCCCCCTCTTCCCCCCCTCTTCCCCCCCTTCCCTCCCCTTCCCCCCCCTTCCCCCCCTCTTCCCCCCCTCTTCCCCCCTTCTTCCGCCCTTTTCCCCCCTTCTCCCCCTTTTGCTTCCCCCTTTCCTGTCCCTTTCCCTTTTCCGTTTTTCCTATCCCTTTTTTCTTTTCCTTTTTCCTTCCCTTTCCTTTTCCCCTTTCCTCTTTCCCCTTTCCCTTCCCCCTTTCCTTTTCCCTTTCCCCTTTCCTTCCCTTTCCCCTTTCCCCTTTCCCCTTTCCCCTTTCCCCTTTCCCCTTTCCCCTTTCCCCTTTCCCCTTTCCCCTTTCCCCTTTCCCCTTTCCCCTTTCCCCTTTCCCCTTTCCCCTTTCCCTTTTCCTTCCCCTTTTCCTTCCCCCTTTCCTTCCCCCTTTCCTTCCCCCTTTCCTTCCCCCTTTCCTTCCCCCTTTCCTTCCCCCTTTCCTTCCCCCTTTCCTTCCCCCTTTCCCCTTTTTCCTTTCCCTTCTCCTTTCCCCTTCCCCTTCCTCTTCCCCTTCCCCTTTTCCCTCTCCCCTTTCCCATTCCCCTTTCCCTTTCCTTTCCCCTTTCCCCTTTCCCCTTTCCTTGTTATTATTATTTTATCCCTATTTTCCCTTTCTTCTCTTTCCATCCCCTTCCTTTCCCGTTTGTCCCCAAATCACGATCTCCAAGGATCATCGAGGCCACGAGATTTCCCACATCACACCAACTATTCCAACAGGATTCTCTTCCCACACTTTGGAATTTGTGGGGATATTTGGGTCACTTTGGGCCCCTGAGGGTGTGTTTTGTCCCCCCTCAGGAGGCTCTGGCCGTTCATCGCCCCGATTTCATCTCCCGCTCCGGGGAGCGAGTGAAGCACCTCAAACTGGTCATGGAGGAGAGGAGGATCCAGAGGGGGCTGCAATCCCAGCGGGAAGAGCTTGGGAATCCCCCCGGGAAGAGAAAAGGCTCCAGGAGTTCGAGTCACCTGCTGGCTGACAGAGGTACCGTCGGGGGGCTTTAAATTCATTAATTCCAGTTTTAATTTTAATTTTTTTGTTCATTTGAACTCATTTAATGAGATTTTCATTTAATTCCATTTTAATTCTAAATTTTAATCCATTTGAACTCTGATGAATTGTTCATTCATTCGGTTTTCCATTCTAAATTTGAATTCATTTTACCTCATGAAGGAATTTTAAATTCATTGATTCCTTAATTTTAAAATCATTAATTCAGTTTTTAGTTTTAAATTTCAATTCAATTAGTTTCAGTTAGAAATTTTAACTCATTCAGTCTTTAAATTTCAGTTAGTTTCAATTCATTAATGAAATTTTAATTCAATTTTAATTCATTTGAACTCTAATGAATTGTTAATTCATTCGGTTTTCCATTCTAAATTTGAATTCATTTTACCTCATTAACAAATTTTAAATTCATTAATTCAGTTTTTAATTTTAAATTTCAATTCCTTAAATTAACAAAATTTTAACTCATTCAATCCTTGAATTAATTTTCATTCATTAATTTAATGAAGTTTTAACTCGTTAATTCAATTTGAATTCTAAATTTTAATGCATTTGAACTCTAATGAATTGTTAATTCATTTGGTTTTCCATTCTAAATTTGAATTCATTTTACCTCATGAATTCAGTTTTTAATTTTAAATTTCAATGCACTTTTATCAAGTTAACGAAATTTTGAGTAATTCAGTTTTTAACTTTAAATTTCAGTTAGTTTTAATTCATTAAATTAATGAAATTTTAACTCATTCAATCTTTAAATTTCAATTAATTTCAATTCATTAATGTAATGAAATTTTTATTCATTAATTCCATTTTAATTCTAAGTTTTAATCCATTTGAACTCTCATGAATTTTTAACAAATTCGGTTTTAGATTCTAAATTTGAATTCATTTTACTTCATTAATGAATTTTAAATTCATTAATTTAAATTAATTCAGTTTTTAATTTTAAATTTCAATGTACTTTCATTCATTAATTTAACGAAATTTTGACTCATTCAATTTTTAACTTTAAATTTCAGTTAATTTCAGTTCATTAATTCAATTTTAATTCTAAATTTTAATTTATTTGAACTCTACTGAATAATTCCGTTTTTAATTTTAAGTTTGAACTAATTTTACCTCATTAATGAATTTTAAATTCATTCATTCAGGTTTTAATTTTAAATTTCAATTCAGTTAGTTAATTTAATGAAATTTTAACTCATTCAATCTTTAAATTTCAATTAGTTTCAATTCATTAATGAAATTTTAATTAATTCAATTTGAATTCATTTGAACTCTAATGAATTGTTAATTAATTTGATTTTCCATTCTAAATTTGAATTTGTTTTACCTCATGAATGAATTTTAAATTCATTAATTCAGTTTTTAATTTTAAATTTCAATTCATTTAATTGAAATTAATTTAATGAAATTTAATTCATTAATTTGATTTTAATTCTAAATTTGAAATCATTTGAACTCAATGAATTTTTAATTTATTAATTCAGTTTTTAATTTTAAATTTTAATTCCTGTTAAGTCATTAATTTAATGAATTTCCACATGGTACTTGCTGTGTATATTTTTAATAGAAGTAATGCAATTACTGAACTTTACTGTCTATAAAACTCTTATAAAAAGTCTTTATAAAAGAACTTTTTAATAAAAATTTTAGAAAGAATTTTAACAAAGGGGGTTTTTTAAATAAAGACTTTTATAAAACTTATAAAGGACTCGGTGATCGTCGTTCCCTTAACTCCCAATTTTCCGTGCAGGTTTTCCAATGAGGGAAAAGAGAAGAGCAATTCCAAAGAGTGAAATGGTTCAAAGGTCTAAAAGGTAAATTTCAGGAGATTTAATTCCAGGTGGGGAAAAGAAATGGGTGAGATCCCACCTGGAATAATCCATCCAAGTTCTGGTGCCTCCTGCATAAGGAGGGCGTGGAATTGTTGGGAGCAAGTCCAGAGGAGGCCACGAGGTTGATGAAGGGACTGGAGCACCTTCCCTATGGAGACAGGCTGGGAAAACTGGGAATGTTCAGCTGGAGGGGAGGAGGTTCTGGGAAGATATTCCAGCAATTTCCAGTGGGAAGGGGATCCGAGGAAGCCGGAGAGAGACCCTTCCTCTGGAAATGTAGTGACAGGAGAATGGGAATGGCTTCAGACTGAAAGGAGGGAAATTTGGGTTGGATATTGGGAAGGAATTCTTCCCTGGGAGGGTGGGGAGGGCCTGGGATGGAATTCCCAGAGAAGCTGTGGCTGCCCCTGGATCCCTTGGAAGTGTCCAAGGCCAGGTTGGAGCAACCTGGGCCAGTGGAAGGTGTCCCTTCCCCTGGAATGAGATGGGCTTTAAGGTCCCTTCCAAGCCAAACCCCATTCCATGATTCCAGGATTAAAGGAAGATTTGGGAAGGTTCAACAGCAGCACAACATTATTGAAAACACTGCAATTTGGGAAAGCTGCCTAAGTAGCTTCAGTCAGGTTATTCCTGGGATAAAATCCTGCATGGATGAATGGACACATCACTGGGAATCAGCATAACCAGTGTGGAAAATCCCTGGAATTATTCTGTCCGGAAGATGTTGAGGCTCTACCTGTTGCAGCTGGGTGACTGTATCAGCTGTAGGATCATTTTAATGTCATAAATATTCCTTTTGAGAGGTGCTGCTTGGAAGAGAAAGACTTTATGGGATGTGGGAATTTCCTGTCTCACAGCTCTGTATTCCACATTTTCCCCTGGAAACCCTCAAATAGATTTTTTTCAGGCATGTGCTTGACCAGGAGCCTTTAACAGAACACGAGCATAAAACAGAGGATGTTTTTTGTTTTTTTTAATATCATTAAGTCCCAAATCACTATTTATGGCTTTCTTTTTTTCCCCCTTTACCTTTCAGGATCTATGAGCAGCTTCCAGAGGTGAGGAAGAAGAGGGAGGAGGAGAAGAGGAGGCTGGAATACAACTCGTACCGCCTGAAAGCACAGCTCTACAAAACAGTGGGTGTTCTGCTCCAGGACATTCCAGAATGTTCTTCCATGAACTCACAAATAGAGAGGAATATTTGCTAAGTGGGAATCCTGTGGTATTGGAATTTTGAAGGGTTTAGGCTCTACTGGGATTTAATCAGGGTCAGAGAAGTCAAGCTTAGGAAAATATGGAATATTAATTTCCCTACGTAACCCAAAATCCTGAAATAAGCAGAGGAGCCCCATTTGTCCCCTTGGAGAAGGGAATCTCCAAAAGTGACCATCCATGAGCTTCATCTTTCTCTTAATAAGACCTGATCATGGAATCATGGAATGGTTTGGGTTGGAAGGGACCTTAAAGATCATCCACTCCCACCCCCTGCCATGGGCAGGGACACCTTCCACTAGCCCAGGGTGCTCCAACCTGGCCTTGGACACTTCCAAGGGATGGAGCAGCCACAGCTTCCCTGGGAATTCCATCCCAGCCCCTCACCACCCTCCCAGGGAACAATTTCTTCCCAGTGTCCACCTGAAATTTCCCCTCTTTCAGTCTGAAACCATTCCCCCTTGTCCTGTCCCTCCATCCCTTGTCCAGAGTCTCTCTCCATGTTTCTTGTCACTCCTTCTGGTCCTGGAAGGTCACAATCAGGTCACCCCGGAGCCTTCTCTTTTCCAGACTGAACAATCCCAATTTTCCCAGTGTTTCCTCACAGCAGAGCTGCTCCATCCCTGTAATCTGAACTCCTCTGGCCTCACTCCAACAGCTCCATGTCCTCCCTGTGCTGGAGACCCAAAAGATGAGGAGCAACAAACTCTTTGTAGGACAAACACTGAGCTTTAAACCTGACTTATTTCACTTTTAGCATTATGACTCTTTCCTGGCTGAGTTATTCCAGCCAGAGCTGGGAAATTAGTTATTCCAACCAGAACTGGAATAATAATTTTGTTGGGAACAGCAGTAATTGGATTTTAAAAGTCAGGGCTTGTAACTCAATGTATTATCCAGAACACCTTCCCAATGTGATTGTGAGGATTCTCCACTGGAAGCACTTGGATTTGATGCTGTATTTTTTGCAGGGTATTTTCAGGACATATTTTTGTCAGCAGCCTGAAAATTCCAGATGCTGGTACAGTGAAGTTTGAGGAGTTGGTGAATGCTGGAAGTCATTGCCTTGGAACAGCAGAGTCAGCTGGAAGCAGAGAGGGAATAGGATCAGAAGTTTTGGGTATCAATGTGGTTTTGATTGGAAGATGCTGATTCATTGCAGTAAATAATGGGAATATTGTACTTTTCCTTGCTGATGCAGAAGAGCTGGATGAGTAGCTGCAAATACAGGGAATGGTTTGTTTGGAATGTGGTTGATGTGTTGCTGAGAGCACCAGCTCCATGCACGGATTGTTCATGAGATACAGAACAACAGATTTTGTGGAATGACTCCAGAAATGAGACAGGGAATTAGGGGGAGAAAAGAAATGATACCAAAACTACACTACAAATGTGTGTGATCCAGGGTTTTGTGGGATTTAGGGATCCACTGTGCCCAAAGTGTGGTCTGAGGGTCTCTCTGGGAATGTAGAACAGCAGGTCTGGGCTCTGGAGCAGAGCTGGCTCCTGTTTTAATTCCTGTCACCTGGAAGAGCCCTTTGTGCCTCAGTCTGACCCAGCAGGGGACAATTCCTTTGGGATATATCCAGAGAAAGTCTGGGAAGGGAGAGGGAAGGGCAGAGTCAGGTTAGTGTGGGGTCAGTGCTGGAGCTGGGCACAGTCCTTGTATTCTCTGCCTGCCTGGCAGTGCTCAGTGACAGGAGCTGTCCCTAAAATCAGAGAATCATGGAATCACTCAGGTTGGAAAAGCCCTCTGAGATCATCCAGTCCAACCATCCCCCAGCACTGCCAAGGCCACCACTGCCCCGTGTCCCCAAGTGCCACATCCACGTGTTTTTGGAACACTTTCAGGGGTGGGGACTCCACCACCGCCTTGGGCAGCCCATTCCAAGGCCTGACAACCCTTTCCAGGAAG
>NC_045640.1:6451217-6587194 GCF_009829145.1 Chiroxiphia lanceolata
AGTGTATTGCACAGGGAGCTGTTGGGTCAAGAGGAGATGCTTGGTACAGATGGGACAAAGGAGGATGTACAAATGTGCCTCCTACTTGAGCAGTTGCTTCTGAGTACTGAGCACTGCATTCTCCTTTCTGCTTCCGTGTTCTCAGCAGACAGGGATGGTATCTTGGGAACTTTCAGGCTAATCATAAAGATGGATGAAGACCTGAGTGCTGCACAAGTACTGGCCAGTTTGGGTTGCTGTAAAACCTTTGTATGACAAAATTCCTTCTATGTCCTCAGTAGGTAGCAAGGATCTGAGTTCCTTCTGTTGACTTGTCCACTTGACTTGATCAGGGCCACTCAGATTTCAGGTGGTCTTGTGAGGTGAAGTGGCTAATGGAGGGATGCATCCATGTCATCGGGCTCTTTGCAAGCAAAACACTGATGTGGCAAAATCTCGCTTAAATCACCCATGTTGTTGAAGTTAATCATGTGCTGCTTTTTGCAGGGGAATGTGCCACACACTTTTGTTATCACTGGTATGCTACTTAGATTGCAAACTCTTTGGGGAAGCAGGTCTCAGTATTTTTTATTTTACAGCACCTAGACAGTGGTGGTTAGCTGGTTCTCCTAAGTTCTTAGAAATAGAAAAATAAATAAGGTCTGAATACGTACGACTCTGCCTTCTGGGTGAATCATTTATGAGACTGATCCTGTGCTCCTTCATAATACCTTTGTGACACCATTACTGGTACAGTCTTCATGCCCTTTTCTGGCATTTCACACGCATGTAGTAAGACAAGATTCCTGCTCTGAGGAGCTCCAAATCTAAATGGATGAAATACAGGCAAAACAGATGGTGAGCAGAGTGGTGAGAAGGAGCTAGAAGAAGTGACAAAATGAAAATTGTGTTTTATCTTTCCATGACTTGTGTGCTTTTGAAGAGAATGACTGAGATAAATAACAGGACACGCCTGCTCATTCCACAGGCAGGACTTGGGAAGACACTCCAGACCTGGAATGCCATTCCAGAGCTAGAAACATGGGTGGTACTTTCCCAAACTTTGTACACAGAACCACTTCATCATTTGATATGAGCCTCGGAACAGGCGTAACTCCTTGGCAGAGTACCCTGCTTTTTGTTTCTTGTAGTCACACTTTGCAAGAGAAGGGGAGGACAGAGGATTTTTATTTGCTCTGCGTGGTAAAGCAGCGACCTGCAGGCTGGTAAAAGCAGTACAGAGCCACAAGAAGGGCAAGGATGGCACCGAAGAAGGAGAGAAGCTGGTTGTACAGTAAGTAGAAATGAAGAGCAGGGATTATGTTTCAGAAGGGATGCACATTTATATGGAGGCAGAGGATTAGGTGTCAAGTTGGAGATTTACTCTTGGCAGTGACAGGGGGACAGCTGGTGTCACACTTAGGAAAAGCTTGTTCCTTCAATGCTACTTGCTGTGTCCCTTACTGCTAATGCACTAATTGTTAATAAATAAACATCCAGTTTCAAAGAAGGAATCAATTAATAGGTCAATAAAGCTGCAGTCTCTCTTTCCCCTTTTTCTCTTACGGAGCCCATGGTAATATTTTGGTTTCCAAAATGGCAGATTTTACAGGACAACAAAACCAGTATTGAAGAACCTATTTGTGAGGAGCTACAAAGAATGCCCCTCATGTCTGGAATTTTGCGCCTTTTTGGATGGGTCCCAGGGATGCCAGAGCAATGTGTGTAGCCTGCCTGTGAGTCTACCAGGCAATGCAGTGCTATCAGCATCAACAAACAGTTGCAGCTCCTACACAAGAAACACTTCTGTTGAGTTCATACTGCTGCTTCCTTTCATTCAGCTCAGTTGAGCTCATTTATTCTATTTCTTGCTTCCAGCTTCCAAGTAAGTGTTTATAGAGGAAAGCCAAAAACTGCCAGACATTTCTGGCCTCGTGTTTTGGAGGGAGGTTTATGACCAATAACCAACCTCATAAGGAAAGGGCAGATTTTGTATGAGAACACTGGGTTCAGCAGTGCTGTAAATTCCCTGTGGAAAGAGGGCAAGTTATTTATTCTTTCTTAATTTGGTACCTGTAAAGTAGTCTTAGAGATAATCTCTGTCCATCTAAGCTACGATTCTGCTTTACATGTGATAGATCCTGATGTAGACATGAGGCACATTCTCTGGATCAGAATTGAAGGGGCAGGGTAAATATGAGTTTTGAGCTGAAATTTGCAAGCGAAAGGTCAAAAGTCCAGGGATGCTCTGAGATGTTTTACGTAGATGAGCCTCTTTTGTGGCAGAGCTTTCCTGACTGTCAGTCCCTGAGGAGCACTCATGGTGGAGTGAAAGCAGGAATCTTGGGTGGCATTTCAAGGACACCCTTCCAGGGAGGATAAATGGGAAACACCTGATGAAGGCAAAGAGCAGAGCAGTGATAGGAAGACGAGCTTCTCTGGTCATCACAATATTTCATGGTCACCTTTGTCTTGATGTCTTCGGCACCAGTGCTCTGAGACTTGCTGTGAGCATTGGGGAGAGCAGCTCCCCCAGGCTGCAGGTCACAGCAAACAGCCCTAGTGATGAGGTTGCTGTTCTGCCTCAGGCAGTTCCCACAGGATTGCTCTGGGCCATGCTCTGCCTTAGGCCCTTCTGTGGATAAGCAGCTTGAGGTTCTTGACCCTCATCATGCTCATGGAAGGGTTCTGCTCATCCTACTCTCTCGTCAGGTGGGGACTTGGGAGAACATGTTCTGTGCACGTCTAAACTTGGACCTGTGAGCCACCCATATTATGTGATCCACAAGAAACTATCCCCAGTGTTAAATCAGCCTGAATAACACCATCTGGCTCCTAAAACCTACCTGCAGAATTCATGGTGACATGTGAAGGAGGGAGACGGATGCTGGAGCTGCCCTGAGGCTGAAAGGCTTTGGGTTTAGTCACATATTTCATGGGAGAAGATTAAGAGGTTAGACTGGAAAAGGAGCACAAGACAGGTGGTTCTAGGCAAGTAAGTTGATGGTCAGTGTTTAGATTCCACTAAACGCGTCCTTCTGCAAAAAAGCCCAGTAGCTGGTGTTTTTTGCTGGAGATCCCAGCAGAGAGGCCAGGGACATAATGGACACAGGGCACTGAATGAGACTTTCCCCCTAGCAGGTGATCCATCTGAGTCTGAGTTGAAGCACATTGACAGGGTAGCTTGGAGGCTGCTTGCTTTTTCCCTGGTTTAATTGTACCTGTTTT
Source organism: Chiroxiphia lanceolata (assembly GCF_009829145.1). Taxonomy (NCBI): domain Eukaryota; kingdom Metazoa; phylum Chordata; class Aves; order Passeriformes; family Pipridae; genus Chiroxiphia; species Chiroxiphia lanceolata. Next base: position 6,454,425 of record NC_045640.1, read on the forward strand.
GCAGCTGAACAAAGGACGCTGCTTTCCAGGTTTATTGTTTTCATTCTACTTATAAGGATTTCAGTCAAAGCAGAAGGATGTTGCTGTTTATAAAGAACATTAATAATTAAATTGACATACTCCAGGGAATATACCTCATAAGGCTGGATTTGTTGAATTTAAGTAGATCATAATAATTTCCATGGCAACACACTCTGCTGTCCTATATACAGAAAGGGTCTTTCTCATAGGATCAGATGCGGAAAGGAATCTGTTATTTAAAACATACCTTAAAAACCCAGACACTGAACTAAGAGTAAATGGTTTCCTGCATAAATGTTGTAGGAATTTTCTCATGCTTGTTACACTGTGCTCACCTCTTTTCATAGCTGTCAGAGTGCCATCAGTCAAACCAATCCCCTGCTGACTCTGATGATTTAGGGGGAAACTGAGGTCTAATGATCCTTTCTCAGGATATCATCTATCTCATACATATATCCATACCTAGGGATATATATAGCTATAACTGTCATGAGTCTGTAACATAGACTGCTGTGGTCACCTGAACACTTAGAGATAATTGAGAAACCACACATTCACTTAGAAGATTTGGAGATTCTTTGATCTATCAGGAATTGCACCAAGTCTTTTTCTTTAGTCTAGCAATCAAATTTAAGGGTATCATTTTATGTGCTCAAAAAAAGCTTTACAGGCACATGATCAGAGTTACAGAATCCTTGTGAAATGAAGTGTGATTATTCAAACAGAAAAGATGAAATTAAATAGAAAGCTTCTTGATTTAACCTTCTAACAAAAACCCCACAGTATATGAGGGGAAAAAAGTAAGTTCATCTCTGGAATAACCACAGCTTCTCTGTTTTGCCCATAGAAATAGGCTAAGTGGTCATTGCCCAATTTTAATGAGAACTGCCACAAAAATTCCAAGTCCTGGCTTGTGGTAAACCTGAAGGATCAAGGCTGGATATTTTGCAGGCAGACTGAATAAAGAGCTGAAAAATGCTGGTTCAGGGCAAACCTCGGTTGTTTTCTCATCCCTAAGGCAATACCTGGGCTACAAGTTGTGTCAGTTGGTGCAGTTCTGCTGGAGTCAGTGAGCAGTGTAAATCCACTCAGGTCAGAATCCCAAGGCTATGTTTGTAGCTTGGAATGGTGAGGACCTTGCAGAGTGTGCCAGCTGGATCCTAGAAAATTGAATATTACAGGACAGAAGTTGGCTTGTTCAGTGGAGGACTTCTGTCCTTTATGAGCTTCAAGTTAAACTGCCTTTTGAGTGTTGACAGATCGAGGATAGAGGGCTCCTAAAAGCACGATTCTGTCAGGACAGTTACTTAATCCTTTCATTTTAGTATTGGAATTTCATCACTAGATAGGAGTAGGGGTTTACCTGCACTGTAGCAACCAAAGCCAGTTTATGGGGTCATCCCAAAGCCTCTAACCAAGACACCTCTAAGCTCCGCTCTGGAGTTCTGCTGAGCTTCACTCTCGAGCTTTTCTCTAGCAAGTGTTAATACCCACTGAAAGCTGAGGATGAAGAGCATGACCGTCTCATATTTAAATTCAGTGCCTTATTGCACCCTATCACATGTGTTTTTAAAGCTACTTTAATCATATCAGACAGGGAGAAACTGTAATCTCTCATGCTTTGTGCATGTGGCCCTTATGTGAAGCTCTGTTACAGACGGTGCTGGCTAACCATGGCCTGCTCTTAGCTTGCATCCCTGGTCCTGGCTGTCTTAAATCAGTGCTGCTTTGCAGCCTTTCCAGACCTGGGTATCCCAAGGGCTCACTGACAGCCATTTCCAGGGCCCGAGGGGATGTGACAGATGTGATTGATGATGCAGACCCTGTACGTGTTTCCACAGATTATTCCTAGATCTCTGCAGAATGAGCAGAGCTGTTTGAGAGGCTGAACAGCCACTGAAAGATCTTGCCTGCTGTCCATGAGGCCGGACATGCATTTTAAGTATATAAATACTATGCCAGATTTTACATGGTACTTGAAAGTGAACCACTTTGCTTTCTGTGTAGCTTGTGGTAAGTCATAGTTAATCTCATGTAAACCCATTCTGTAAAACCACCGTCCCACCCCCCACCCCCAAGGCTTTACTTATAAATTAGATATTTTTTTCTTCTTTGATATAGTGTGTCCTGAGGTTTTTGCCCTCAGATGTGCAATAAAACCACTGGTATAGCTCAGCATTCTTTTTCAATTATTATTCTGCTGAGGTTTGCAGATACTTGGCTGTAACAAATCAAGTCCCTATTCAAACAGTATTATAATTTAGGTATATTCTTAAAACCAAGAAAACTCACTCTGGGCAGTCAGTCCATAAATGGCTGAAGTCTGTGTAGACTCAGTTCTTCAGACACATTTTATACAGCTGTATGTTGTGTTTGATGCAGTTTAGCCATTTAATTTCAAAATAGCAATGCTTTGTTTCTGAGAGTGGCACTTGCAACACTGTCATCCTTCCATGTGAATCTTCTTGCCTGGGAAGGAGAACAAGCACTGGACTGTGGCATTTAAACCAGCAGTATTAATGAATAAGAAATGATGGAAAAGCATACATAAGATAGCAGGCAGTGTGGGCGTTCCCACAAAAAGTACAAGCTGCCTTCTGAAGCAGCTGCTTGCTTAGAAATCTCTGTACTGGTCCTAGAAGCATTGGCTGTCTTCCCCTTTGCTTTCCTCTCAAGTTATTTCTGTGAGGTCTCCACCTGGCTCCTGAGCCTCAGTTTATATTTTATTTTATATTTTGAGTAGCTGCCAGCTGCAAGGTGTATGTGTGAGAGGGAAGGTGAGAATGGAAAAGAGGTGAAGTCACTAAGCCAAAAGAAAGAGGAGAGGCAAAGCCTTTACAGTTTGGAATTGTGCAATGCATTGGCTTTCTATCCAAGCCTGAAACAAAGTGGTATTCCTCATGGTGTAGGAATGGAGCTGTGCCTGTGTCAGGCTTTGATCTCAACACATTTGTGTTTGGGGAAATGCAGAATAGAAGAGAGTGGCATGGCTTATCCCTTTTTCTCTGTAGTGCTCTCAGCCAAAGCCTGAAATTCAGAGAGAGATGAGAAGTCTGGGAGAGATCAAAATTGAATGCAAATGGGAACACGGCATCTTCTGACAGGAGGAGGATTGAGTATCTGGGCAGCAATACTGCTGTCTGGAGGCATTAAAAATAACCGAGTCAAACCCCTTCATCTCTTCACCAAATTGTGAAACTGGATTTTAAATCCCAACTTTTATAATACGTGCATATATTGCATGTATCTATGGGCATCAGGTTCTTTGATTTGTGCTCTGAACCTGCGAGGTTGTTTGTGTGCTCTTTTCTGAGAAGCCATTGTCTGATACTTTATTCTGAACAGAGATGCTCCCCAAATAGCTTCCAAGAAATCACCTGATGAGATTAAATGAACAAATGTGGGGATTGGCAGTCCTGCCTTGCTAGGCTGTGCTCCCAGTGAGGTCGTCTCGGTGTAATGGTGGAGGTGGGAAAGGCTGGCACAGAAGCAGAGCCTGGAAACTGCGACTTCTCCCTCCAGCTCTCCCACTGGCTCTGCCCGGGCTCAGACCAAGCTGCTATTTACAGGGAAAACCATTTAATTGCCAGCATGGTCAATGGAACCTGTAGATATTTGCCATCTCAGGTTTCTCTAGAGATTTTTACCCTAAGAATCTCTCTGTCCCAAACCTATAATCTCCAGATGTCGTTGTGAAGCTCTCAGTGTGAAGTGCTGTGAGATGTTTCAGTAATATCCCTGTCCTCGCTCTTCAGTCCCTCCTGCACTTTAGGTAATAGCTGGTTGTTAAAAACTGTAATGCAGGTGAATAGTAGTTGTACTATGAAAATTGGTGGAAGTGGGAAAAAATCCCTTCCTCTGTCTTATCTTTAGTTAAAGACCCAAACTTCACTTACTAGGACACTACAGGGACTGAAATTTAGAGTATTTGGTGTAACAGGAAAGTGTTTAACCTGTTAAGCCTCAGGGAGAAGCTATGGTAAGATTGGAAAATAGCAGGCGTTGAAAAAGGAAATGAATGTTGGTCAAGAAATACAAAACCTGGAGATACTTAATGAGATAAAATTATTTGGGAGGAGCAGGGAAGGAATTGTCTTTTTGTAGCAGAATATATTCAGTTGTGGGATGAATCATTATGTAGGAAAGTTAAATAGATGTAAAGAGATTCCAAAGTTCAGAACAGAAGCCTTGCATTTTAAGAAACATCCCAGAGTGGCTAAGGAAATGTATCTAAATTCCAGTATTTCTGTCTTGAAATATACACTTGTACATATATCTTCTTTGTTGAGCAAAACCAAAGGTATTTTAGAATGCTCTGTACAAATTGCACGAGTTATATCTGTCACATGCACCTGCAAAGTGAATTGCAAGTCAGAAATGTTTTAACTTGGGCTGTGGTTCTGGGCAATATGCAAGTGTTACTCAGGGAATGGCATGAATTTTGGAGGCTGTGCAACTGCATCTCCTCCTGGCAGTATGTTGGTCCACCCACACTGTGTGCTGGTATGGTCTGAGCCAGAAACAGCAATATCCTTCCCAACCCCAGCAACTTAAAGGCACAAGAGATGCAGCTGTTGTGTGTCAGCGGTGCATGATGAATGTCCAGCCAGGGGAATGCTCAGCTGGGCCCATGAGGAACCAAAATGTACAATGGGGGATCTGAGAACTCAACTATTTCCCAAAGGCTTAGAGAGAAGTAATCAAGGATGGTACAACTTACGAGGTCCTGGTGTTTCTGTGCTTAGGGTCCTGCTATGCACTCAGTTATGGTCCTGAAAAACCTCTTCGAATTAGTAGGTCAGAGAAATTAAAGCGTCCTGAACCCTGGAGTGTGTATTTGTCCTGTTACTAACACAGATCAACCTTTTGAAAGTGCTGAATATAACACTTCTTATGAGCAATTTCATTTAATCTTTCTTCATTTAACCTGCAAATAGAATTCACCAACTTCTAAAGGATGAATTTAGGGGTTCTGATGGAGATTGTCATTTAAGAAAGCCCTTTAAATCAATTTTAGCTCGATCAAGGCTTTGCTGGACGTTGTAGCCTCGGATCCTTTTAAAAATGGTATAGCATGACTATTAGCCATGTATGGGTAATTTACTTTCCCTGTGAGGTTCCCAGCCCCAACAGAAGAAAGGAGGTGTCATTTTATCTCCAGATATGTACCGTGGGTTATGGTGTTTGGCATGGAAGTAACTAGTGGCTTTATGTAAGAAAAGATCGTGCAAGAGCGTTACCATAAAACCATTATATTAAACTGCACACTTAATGACACAAAGCCTTACCCTGTGAGTATGTGGCTGTAGAGATAAGGGAAATCCAGCTGTTCTTCTAGCTCCCCCACAATGGCTGAGCAAGAGACTCCAAGCAGTGTTTGTAAATATTCATTTCATCTCCTTACCCCTTGTTTTGAAGCTCTTTGCTAACAGCAACCCAGTCTATGTTAAGTCACAGAGTTAAACGAGGGTGGTGTTTCCCTTAGCAGCCAAGTTTGGTATTCCCCAGCTTATCTCCTTGGGGACAGCACCACTTGCAAAGGAAAGGGGGTGATGTGTCTGAGCAAGAAGGTTCTCCAAGCAGCAAGGAAGAGTCTCCTCATCATCTGGGGAGTGGGTCCCTTGTGCTTCTGTACTTCTCATGATATGCATGGTGCAGTGTTGTTGTTCTCCAGATCTTGACACAGAATTGGTTCAATAAGAGGGTTATCCAGCAGGTTGAGGAAAGTGATTGTTCCTTTCTACTTGGAAAGTGTGAGGGAGTGTCTGTCTGGAGCAGTGTGTCCCATTTGGGTTTCCCAAATGTATGAAGGTGGCACTGGCCAAGTGCAGTGAATCCTGTGGAAGAGAACTGGAGCACATGGTGCTCCAGGAGAGGTGAGTGGGATGTTTGTGCAGCCTGAACAAGAGATGGTGAAGGGGAAGTGTCATTGCTGCCTTCAAAAATGTGATGGGTTGGTACAGAGAAGACAGAGCCAGGCTTTTTGTGGAGGCAGACAGCAAAAAGGTGAGAGGCAATGGAAACAAGTTGCAGCAAAGGAAATTCCAGTAGCACACTAAGTGATACCTGTCATGTAGGTTTTGCTCTTTCTCTTCTCAGATGGGAGAGTGTGGGGAAGAAAGGTGTTTACAGTGGTTTGGTTTAGTGTTGATGGGCTTTTTAAATACCTCACCTGCTGCTTGATGATATGGGAGAAAATGGGCTCACAATTTATGTTTGGCAGGGGGTCAGTGCTGCTGCTTAGTTACCAGGTGAGTCTGTTCCTCCAGAGTCAACCCTGGAGGAAGTGCTCTTACTCTCTGTTGAGCACTATCGGTGAAGCTCCTTGAAAGTCCAGAAGCCACAGTGCTGGCTGTCCCCTGTGTTCTTCAGGAGAACTCCAGGAGGTTCAGTAGGTATTTTAACGTGGTGACCATCATGGGCGAGTATGTGAAGGAGCAAGATATGGAACAAGAGTAAGCAGGCTGCCACTCCTGGTCATGTTGGTGTGCTTTTCCTTTCGTGTGTGAGCCCTAGTCCACTGTCTGCCCATGCATCCCATAATGAGTCTCACAGCCCTGTAGGTACTAAGCACCCCCAGTCTGTGAAGTGCTCTGGAAAGCCTCTCCCATTAACCTGTCGTGATCGGTGTCACCCCCACAGGACCAATGCTGTCCTGGAACAGCCCTAAGAGGTGACTGGTCAGTGTATTGTTTAGGCTCCCCTACCTGCTGTTTTGTACCACTTATCCTAACACCATGGTTTAGGATTAGCCACTAAATGGTCATTTTTCTTCTAATTAATTTTAATTAGAGACAAATAATTTTACTGTAGTTGAAGCTGAATTCCGAGGTGTAGCCAGCAGCTCTGACTGATTATATATTAGTGATCCATGGCTTCAGTACAGAGGCTTGTTTCCCTCTGATTTTCTCTCCTTCATGTCTGGGTTAGACTGGGGGCTGGTCTGTATCAGTTTAGCTCCAGCTGGAGATCTCTCCCTCCGTGTTTATCTCAGTTGCACCATGCATTTCATTACAATGCTGTTATTAGCCATATAAAATGGAGGGATTAAAAAAGATGAATGAAATGAGAAAAGACTCTGGAGGAAAGAACTCTATTAAATTCACACTAGAAATCCTTGTCAAATGCATGTGGGAAAAGACTAGGAGCCTTTCTTTTTCAAGCTGTGTGACAGTGTCTCATTTTCCTTCCTTTAAAAAAAAAAAAAATTTAAAAATTATGCAAGTCCTAGTAAAAAAGCAGGTGCCCAGCCCCTCCCTGAAATGTTTACAGCACCCAGAAGAAATACCAATCTGTGTCTGTGGGCCAGAAAGAGAAGCGTGGTTTGCATGGCCCGTGAACTCCCGGCAATGTCACAGCTGTTATATTTAGCATGTGGCATTCTGACACCCCTGCTAACCACAGCATGAGGATGGGCTGAATATTCTGAAATTACCTGTAGAATCATCTTGCCCTAGTTTTTCTACACTCTCGCTTTAAAACTGGAGTTGAAAACTGGGCACAGCTCATGTTCCTGACATGGTCTTCCTGTGTAATTGTAATATGTCTCACTTTCTTGTAATTTAAAATACAAAACTCTGTGAAGTAGAAATAATCAGAAATCAGTAGTAGTGCCATCAGCTTTAGTATTAAAGACAATAATATTTTTACTTTGAAATGTGTTATCAAAATGAGAAGAAATGTTTTAAAGGTGGATGTGGGAGTTTGTTTGTTTGTTTACTTAACTAGGAGGTAGATATTAGCTCTGGAACATAGAGCTTACAACTGAGTTGGGTCCCACATGTTTCAGTGTGATTGGTCCGTCCAAATATTTGGTCTTCTGTTTTTTCTGGTTAATGTCCTGGAGTCCTCAGAGATATAAGCAAGTCAGTTCCTGATGGAAGGAGTTAGCTGTTTATTGTTAAGTTGCCAGCATCCACCATATCCACCATACTAGTGGAAGGTGTTTCTGCCCATGGCAGGGGGTTGGAACAAGATAATTGTTAAGGTCCCTTCCATTCTGTGACTCTATGGTATTTACAGAAATGCCCAGACAGTAAGATTTTCTCCTCAGGCTGTTTTGCACCAAGCTGGCCATGACTGTGCCTGATAGCTGTTCCTGTGCTGAACTGCTTTCCTTGGCTAGTGTAGAGATCTGCCTGGGGTTTCTGTCCTCCTCCAAGAGCTTGTGGAGATTCCCAAAGCCTACTGCTACTTGAAGCAGCCTTGGGACTACTAGATTTGTTTTAGAGGATCGAATCATTTGACATCCGTGGGAAGTCAACATTTTTCATGGCTTTAGCTGAATATTTGGGCCAAAGACGTCTTCTGGTTTGATTTTCAAATTACACTGGTGAGCTGAAATATTCCTTGCATTTAGTTGAGAACTTCTAGTAATGTTCTGTCCCGGGGAAGCTGAGGTAACAATACTCTAAGGAGGTTATGTTGCAATTGATTTGGATGGGTTATAGTTTAATTTAATTTTTTATTCCTGTTTTCTGTCCCATGAGTATACCACTGAAAGTCTAAACCTGTCTTTCAGTGAGGGGTTGACAAACAGGAGCTTTTGTGTTTCTCACCACTTCCTCAGACATCAAACCACTTATGGTTTGATGGTGGAAGTCTTCCATAACCTGAACTGAGTTTTCGGATACACAGAATGTAGTAGGTTTATGCTCTAAATTCGTATTTCTCTATGTGGTTACGCTTCCTAAAAGGTGATTCACATAGTATCAGTCAAAATAATTCCAGAATAATACTTGCAGCATGATGGGGTATTCTGTGAAAATAACTCAGAGCTTCTTTGTTGATATGCAGTCCGTGTTTCATACCTTTTTTAGCCTAGAAATTAGTTTTGTTAGGTTATAAGTTTCTTTCTGTTCCTTTTCATATCATAAGCCTACCATAAATCTGTAGGCTAACTCACAATGCAGATTTTAGACCATCTGTCATTTCTGGAATATAATGTCAGTGCTGCTAAAAAAGCTTTTTCCCACATAAACATCCCCCTCTCCAGAGTCAGGAAAAGCAGCCCTTCCCATCTAAAACATACCATTTAGTTTTCAAATTGCTATTTATTTGGCCTGGGAAAAGGCAGAGCTCTCGAAGCAGGAACCACAGGTCAGTACTGGATAGGGAAACCATCGGGGCTCACAGGTGCTGAGCCCTGGCTCTTTGGAGCAGCGAAGCTGGGTGCAGATCTGACCCGGTCACACAGCAGAGAGTGTTTTCTTCTCTAGAAGGCACGGATTTTACTGCCCTCGGTATCACACTTTGATGAATTATTTCTCCGTCCCCAGAAGGGCCTGTGCCAGCGCTGGGAGAAAGCTCAGAGCCGGGGGCTGCTTTCTCCTGCGGTGCTGCTGAGCTGGAGCACCCAGAGGGGAGGAGCAGCGACAGGGCAAATGCCTCCGGGGAGACCCACGAAACACTATCTCTTGCAGGCAGCTGCTCGGAGCCTCGGGCGTGTGCCAGGCACAGTGTTCCTGTCAAACACAGCTTCTCTCCATGGGGCCGGGCCCCACACCAGCCCTGCACACCCTGCACGCAGACCCGCTTTAAAAAACATTGCCTCGGTGACAGACACATTCCCCTCGTTCGTCAGCGCTCTGGGCCTGGCAGCCCCACTGAAGGCAGCGTGAAGTAGAACAGACCAGCTTAGTAAGCCTCTACCTGCGATGAATTTGCTTCCTAAAATAGCTGCAGAGCCGTGGGGTATTTTTATAGCAGCTACACAGGCCTTTTGTGTCCTGAAGGACTGCAAAGAAAACTTTGAAACTTTGGCTTGTGTGTAAACTGATGCAGTTCTGCCTGAATTTGAAGACAGCCTGGAACAGTAACCTTGGGGAGGGTTAAGTACCTGCCTAATCTTGACCGGGCTTTAAATATGATACTTAAGGGTGTCAGTGTAAACATAACGCTGTGAGACCTTTCATTGCTGGTAGTTTTAGTGGGAATGTCAGATTTTAATAGGCATCACATGCATTATCATAATAAGCCCAATATTTTACAAGGTCTCTCCCTCAGTGGTAGTGTTGTTTTAGCATTTCTGTCTTCTTCCTGTAACAAGAAGTGGGGGAAAAGGGAAAAGTGGGGACAAGTTTATCTTCTTTAGACCTATCTGAACATAGGATCTCAACGTGAGTAAACATAATAGTTCACAGAATCATTAAGATTGGAAGAAACCTTCAAGATCATCTAGTCCACCTGTCAACCCAGCACCACCATAATCACCTCTAAACCATATCCCCAAGTGCCACATCCAGACGCCTCTTGAAAACTTCCAGAGATGGTAACTCTGCCACCTCCCTGAGAAACTTACTCCAATGCCTGACCATTCTTTCAGTGAATTTTTTTTTCTAGTGTCCAATCTGAACCTCCCCTAGTGCAACTTAAGGCCATTTTCTGTCATCCTTTCACTTTGAGACATGGCAGAAGAGACCTTTCAGGTAGTTGAAGAGAGCAATGAGGTCTCCCCTGAGCCCTCTCTTCTCCAGACTGGACAACTCAAGTTCCCTCAGCTGTTCCTTATAGGACATGTATTCCAGGCTCTTCACCACCTTTGTTGTCCTTCCCTGGACATGCTTCAGCACCTAAATGTCCTTTTTTGAATTGAGGGTCCCAAAACTGAACACAGGATTCAAGGTGTGGCCTCACCAGTGCCGAGTTCAGGGGGACAATCACTGCTCTGGTCCTGCTGGCCACACTATTGCTGATATAGGCCAAGATGCCTTGGCCTTCTTGGCCACCTGGGCACACACTGGCTTCATGTTCAGCTGGCTCTCAACCAATACCCACAGGTCCCTTTATGCTGAGCAGCTTTCAAGACACTCTGCCCCCAGCCTGGAGCGCTGTATGGGGTTGTTGTGACCCAAGTGCAGCTGTGTGACAGCTCCAGGCTGGCCAAGGCCACTTCCTCCACCCGTCCCTGCTGCCACGTTGCTTCACCTGTTTGTGCCTGGCCATCTTCCAGCTCCCATGTGAGGAGTGCCCTGGATGGGGAAAACAAAAAAGGGCCATGTCAACTGGAGAGCAGTATGTGCTGCTTTGGGAAGATCAAGACTGCTTAAATTAGAAGCACCAAGGACAGCCCTTGACTTGCTATTTCTGCTGGAAGGACAGTCAGGGTCCCTGTGCCCTGCAGATACACCAGGAGGAGTGATTGGGTTTCCTCAGCCATTAGGTTACATTAACCAAGATGAAGTTTCAGTTTGCTCCTTAGTAGCCTGGCTGGGAAGTCAGAGGTGGATCTGGATGGAAAGCAGAGTGTCTTTGTGTTAGACATTGAGTTCTCCTTGGCCTGCCTTGGCACTGTGGGTGTACATGGTGCTTTGGAAGTGCTGATGAGGACAAGGACTGAGCAGGTCACCCACCAAGACGGTGCAGAGGAATGTTTCCTGAAGCAGAGGGGTGTGCGGGGTGACTGTTTAAGTGGAGCTTTACACCTTGTTGATACCTGTGGAGTCAGTGCACGACTGGCTGAGTGACGTGGGCACATCTGCTCAGTTGTATTGGGGGACTGAACCAGCCCCACAGGGATATTTGATTCAAGCTGCAAATGAGTGAGCCTGATCTGTCTCAGGGGTGTGAGGACCCAGTGCTTTTCCTTGGGGGATATTTTTGTCACTGGTATTTTCAGAGTGTATCGGATGTAGGTCTTGCATGGCCAGGTATCCACATCTCCTGGGGCCCAGAGTGGGGATGGTGTCAGCTGTCACCCTGAGGGAAGTTCCTGACTTCCCTGGAGCCACCTTTCTGTTGCAAAATGACCACAAAGAAACTGCAGGAGCCACCTCCCAGGGAATATCAGCCCAGAACCTCCTCTGCAGCTGGTGCTTCCTCCACCCCAGTCCTTTCTTGAATATCAGGCCTTTGACCTGTCCAGGGGCTCACATTAACGCTTTCCCTGGGCTTGTGCACTGCTTATTTTCACATCCCCAGCTGTTGGATTTAAACTGGGAACCTGTGGTGCAAAGACAGTGACGTTTATTTTTAGTCTATGGCACTGTGTGAATGTTAATTAGGACTGATAATAGGGAACACAAACCTATTGGCACCCTTCTTGGTGGCTTCAGCAAGTAATCCTGGTGTGGTGACAGCTTAGCTGCTGCTCCATGTGTAAGAAGCTCACCCTAGCCAGTGAACATATTGAGGAAATATCTCAGTGATTCCCAACTGTGTCCATCTCTGGGAGCAGAAGTTTGTCATCTTGGCTGCTGTGTGCCAATGAAATGGAAACATTAGTTATTTATGGGCAAAATAAGGGCTGTTCTATTTGTGTTGGGGTAGTAAAATGTTCTAAGTGTTTGGGCAGCCTGAACACCACTGGTGGCATGGTAACCAGAGGAGCAAAACTTGGGTGGCTTGGGATGTAGACGGCGCCGTGCTGGTATATTTGTAACAGGTTACAAATACACAAAGCCAGAAAATACCCCTGTGGTTAAAAATGCTCAAGGGAGTGGATGTGCAGGCGTTTCTGGAGGTAACCTGAGTCCTGGTAAGTACTCTTGAGAATCTCTGACAGTCTTTCCATTTATTTAAGTGGCTGCTTTATGGAATGATAGAGTTAATTTTGCAGGTAAATAACTTTTCCTTAGGGAAAGCAGTGTCACCAAATCATGAGAACTCATGGGGGCCCTCCCAGGCCAGGCTATGTGCTGGTCAGATCCCTGTGCCAGCAGATCTGGAGAAGGAATACAAGGATATAATAGCCAGGGCTGGCTGTGGCTGTACTGGTAAGTGGAGACAGAAGGAGCTTTGGTGCTGGTGCAGCTGCTTCCCTGGAATATGACAGGGTTTGCTAAAGAGGAGCCAACAGTTCAATTGCTTTACTATTCCCCTGATAATAAGGAAACCCCACAACATGGTAAGCTTCATCCTCTCCTGTCTTATTTAGTGGTAAACTTGAATAATGAAAACCAAAACCAAACCACAAATCCTACGTAATGTAATTATATAAACAAATACAGTTAGTGTGTTCCACAAATTATCTCCTGGGTTTCTCACCTTCTTTTGACTTCATTGTCTTGACTGAGTTGAGCATCCCCTTCCATTGCATTGGGAGAAGGAGAAAATAATTTCAGTTATTTGTTTATGTTGTAAAAAACAATTACAGCCCTACAAATACGAAGATCCCTCATATGGATCTTCCCCAGTGCTCTTCCAGACACTTTCCTTGCCCTTCTCCTTTCCCCTCCTGCCTCCACTGTGTCCCTTTTGACAAAGAATGACCAGAAGTGCATGTAACGATCCAGACTGGGGATTGCTGCTGCTGAGGTACCTAATAGGATTATAAGATTTTCAGCATTAATCCTTATCCTATTCTTTAGGCAGACTAACCTTTTCCTTAGATTTTTGCCTTCTGTTGCACAATTATTTGACTCTTCAGTAATTTCTTTACAGCTGCTGTTTTGTCCTTTTTCAAGGCAGTTGTAATTGGTGTAGACCTCCAGCATGGAGCAGTGTAAGGACGGTCAGGCTGCTGTAGTTATTTGTTTAGTGCAACAAGTGAGCTTTTCCTACCTCACTGATGGATGTCACCACTTCCTTTGCCTTTCCCTGTACCCTCAGGGTATGTGTTTGCTTTAGCCCAGGCTGTAGAACATGTTTCTGTAGCTTGAAATGTGGCAATTACTACCTCGAGCTCTGGGAGGTTTGGTGATCAGGATATCTGCTTCTGCACAGAGGGTAAGGGGGCCAAGGCTTTCCTGGGTACATGGCTCATTCAAAGGAGCTTTGAAAGATGGAAGTGGGTGGGGAGTGCATTGAACTCTGATTTCCTAAGGAAATGAGACTTAAGCAGTCTGTTTTTCCACTGCTGCTAGTTTTTTGGATCTGCAAAGTGATTGTGGCCAAAACAGATGGGTCAGAGAGGTCTCGAATATTAAGTTTCTACATTATTTCTAAGAATTAGCTGCTGGATAAGAGATTATCTCATAGCAGTGTCCACCAGGAGGTAAAAGCTGCAGTGTTGACTCCATGGGTAGGTCCCTCATTTGGCTGGCCAGGCAGACAGTCAGTGCAAGTAACACTGGAGTCACAGCATGTGTGGGTCCCAGGGCAGCTGGCAGCTGTGGGAGGGAACTGAGGGCCTGTGCTGCGATTTTGGGGATGTGTGAGGAAAGCTGGAGGTCCTGTGGTGTGGTTCAGAAAACACCAGGAGTGGTGTAGGAGATTATAGAGATGAGGAGGAACTAGGGAATGATATGGTTGGAATTTTTATGGCTGGGCCTCTCAAACTGTAGGCTGTCAGGATAACTGCCAGGGAACAGCTTGTTTTGGAGGTGATGGGCTGATTTGCAGTGGGGGGGAGAGGAGCACAGGAGCCTCCAGGGTGTGGGAGAAGACACACAAGGAACAGCAGAGGAAGAAGCTGGTGGCACTGCAATCATTAAAGGAGAGAAGGGACTGAGGTGGGATGTGACAAAAGGCCAAACCAACAGCATTTAGGAACAGGCACAGGAAGCAAAGTGAAGTTACTTCAGCTTGGTAGGCCAAAGGGGTGGGGGAGGAGGGAGCAGGGGAGAAGTTTAAACACTGGTTCATCCCAATGGGGTAGAGACCACACAAGGGAGGTAGAAAAGAGACTTGGAAAAGGAATGATTTCGTGGCCTGGGCAGAGGGACAAAAGATCAGCCTTGGGTTTGTGTATAGCGTGCAGGAGTGATTTGGCAACAGTCTGAGCACAGGGGTGAAGGAAGGCAGGAATCAACCATAACTTGAATTACACAGGAAGCTTGGATGAGGGGGAAGCGAGAAGCATTGTCTTCAGCAAGGGAGAGGAACTGAGAAAAGAGATAGAGGATTGATGTGTGTGTTTGAATTAAATCAATTGTACTCAACCCTGATCCAAAGCCAAGTGAAGACAGTAAGTTCGAGAGACTATTTGAAATATCTCTTTGTGCAAGTATTTGTCTTCAAAACCTTGAGTATGCTCTAGAGAAATGCCCCAGACATCTTTCATCTTCCATTTGTAGGGTGTGCCCAGAGGTTAAGTGATCCCAAGCCACATAGTAAGCCACAGCAGTGACAAGACTGGCTTCCAACATTCCTTAAAACAGTTTTCAGTCTGGTAGACCATAGCAGTAATAAATGTCCATATATGCACACAACACACCACAAGGCAAATCAGTGAAACTCTCAATCTCCAGTTTAGGGAGAGCACATCACCTTCTTAACTGTCCCTTGCTCTGCATGTGCAAAATTATTGCACAGTTTCCTTCCCTCACAGCATTTTTTTCTCAGTTTTATTTTTTCCTCTATTTTTATTGTCTGCAGCTAATTCTTTTCTAGTGATGCTGTAAACTGTTTTTTTCTTCAGGATCCAGTGACTTTCTGTTGCCAGCACAAACTGAGGAAATGAATATCAATCATTCAGTGATTATTTGCAGGAAATAAAAGCGTGAGATAGCAGCCAGTCCAGGCCAAGAAGGAAGGACAGCATTGCGGTGCTCTTTATAAGGAGAGCCAAAAATATTATCCATGTGCTCAGCTGTTTTCTGAATATTGTGAAGCTTTCTTCCTTTTGTGAGCTCTACTTTCTCTGGATTAGGTCCCGCTATGATTGAACTTGGAGTATTTGTTATTAGCCTCAGTGAGAACGGCTTCAGGCCATTGTCTGTCTGTCTGTCTGTCCTTGCCTTAACCCCTGTTGCTGTTTGGTAAGATACTGCAAGGGACAAAAACACATTTGGTTTCCCAGATTCTCTCTGAGCATTTGTGTCCGATCCTTGCAGATAGCACAGCCCCTGTGGGTGGAATAGGTTCAGAGCTGGCTGTTTGCTGCAAAGCTTTTTGAAGCCGGTGTGAAGCCTCTGTAAAATATCGGATCCCCTCACTCAGTAGCTGCTTTTCTGAAGTCTTCATTGTGCTCCAGGTTCTGCTAAGCTATGCTACGGTGAGCATGATGAATAGCAGGCAAATTGCCTTCGGTCACTGCTTTGGAAATCAAGATGTGTGTTGG
Organism: Chiroxiphia lanceolata; assembly: GCF_009829145.1. Lineage (NCBI taxonomy): Eukaryota > Metazoa > Chordata > Aves > Passeriformes > Pipridae > Chiroxiphia > Chiroxiphia lanceolata. The sequence goes on from NC_045640.1 coordinate 6,470,386, forward strand.
CTCACCCCATTCTTTCATAAATACCTTCTTGAGCTACGGGAAGTACCGTGGAACACCATATCCCAGAGTGTTAATTTTTAATGTGTTATGCACGTAATGGACTTGACTGTAATTGTGAGTCCCACGGCACACAGTCACTGCTGGCAGGAGGGAAAGGATGACTGCAGGTCTGTGTGGCTCCACAATTAGGGACTGAGACATTGATCATTTTCATTCCCAGCAGCAGTGGAAACAGTTGTACGAATTTAAAGCAAAAGCTTTAGTGGAAAAATGGGTCATCATGGCTGGGCTTCGCGAACGAAGATTTGGGAAGGCTTTATCCACATTTGTTACAGGCACGTTGGTGACTTATGAGGCCAATACGTGACAGACATATCCGGTTGCAAAAGGCACAACAGAAAGACTCCTTAGATGAAGTATTCAGCAAGACACGGTTCTTCCTGCGTTGCCTTTTCTCCTCGAGAGAGATCCTGCGTGTGTTCTCAAAGGCTTCCGCTGCGTTATAGATGCTGTGTCTCCAAGCCTCCCGATTGGAGGCCAGAGTGGACCAATTATGGTGATCAATATGGCCAAGGCTGAGATGTTGTTTCAGGGAGTCCTTGTATCTTTTCTTCGGGGCTCCTCTCTTGCGGCAGCCAGTGGCAAGTTCACCATAGAGGGAAAAATGGGTACCTGCAAGCCAATAAACGTCCCCCTGCAATCTATTAAATTTAGACTTTGCAGTATCATCCTCCTGCACTGAATAAAATCAACTGAAACCTGGGCAGGGCAAAGTGGTTTTGACAAGCCTATGCTTATGTCCGGAATAATCCAAGTGAATAAGCATGTAGGCAGTGATGCAGAGAGGAGTTAGTATAAAAAATTCTCAACCTTTTTTTCTCAGTAGTGCTATTTTTAACATACAGATCCTTATTTCTTTCTTACATGAAATCTTGAAGCTGACAGCATCCCTTTCAGACTTGCAAATGAAAGGAAACTGTCTGAAAGAACAGCAGAGCAGGGATTTTTAGGCCTGATTCTGTTGGTATATCTTGGTTGGCAGATTCTTCCTCCTTTGATGAGCCCAAATTGACTTTAGTGAACAGTGCAGGATTCTTCCCTTTATCAGGTTTAATGTAGGATAAGGCCTCAGCATTCAAACCCTTGTGCCAGGAGAACTTGGATCCTTCTTTATTGTCTGCCAGCATTTCATAGTATTGAACAGAGGTGGAAGGGATTTTAGACAAATGATTCTCATTTTGCCCTGTCTCTGAAAGCAATATTCTTACATTCCTGGTGTCACAGTAGGTTGCTTTGAAATCAGATTTTTAATTTCCTTTTTAAAGTGTGGTGGCCTTGGTTTGGTTGTTTTGTTTTGTGTGTAACTCATAGGGCATGACCTGTGGAGACCATTCTGAAAGGAAATTCATCCTGAATCCCTGCTCTTCATTCATGTCACTGGCAATAGTTTCTCTGAATTCAGTGATGCAAAATCGCTCCTGTACTGTACTTAGTGCACTCAAGCTTAAATCAAATCCTAACACTTTTTACTAGTGCAAAAAACACATTTAAAACACAGGGGGAAAAAATAGTTCTCTGTGACAGGAAATCAATTTAATCCATTTATTGTTTATTTGTTTTTTTCCAGGCTTATATTTGGCACACTTTACCCCGCATATTATTCTTACAAAGCCGTGAAATCAAAGGACATCAAAGAATATGTGAGTAATGAGGTTTGTGGCTGTGCTGTGGGTTTGTTTTCTAAGATTGCTCCTCACCACATTGTGAAGGTGTTGCCTGTGTTCTGGGAAATCTCATAAACCAGTACAAGGGGCAGACTGGCCTGAAGGTGAACTGGCTGATTGCTGGGCACAGATCTCAAATAAGGAGCCTTAGGTTTGTGCTTCTGGCTCCTCTGCTGAGTGGATGTGCTCCCTGACAAGTGTGTGCTGTTCCTCTGGTGGTGCAAGCTGAGCTATATACAGCCGACTTAAAAGGCATTTGGCATCTAGAGCTTTGTGTGCTCTCCTTTGTTTCTGAAGAGCAGCATAAATCAAAGCCTTTTCAAAAAGCCTTGAAGCTTTAACTGCTCATTCAAAACAAGGATCAGAGGAGGCAACTCGAAGCACATAGGACTGAATCCTCAGACAGAAACATCCTGCCTTGCAGAGCGACCTATTTACAGGCAGGTCTGGCAGCTGGGTGTGCTCTCTTGTCCTTTTGCTGAGAAATCTTCCCTGGGCCCTGGTTTCTAAAGGCACATTGGGGCCATCAGGGAAAGTGATGTGTGGGAGAATCAAAAGCACTTGCATGCTGTTGGGGTCCTGTAGGATTTGTAGTGCCCTTCACAACCTGAGCTCTGTTGACTTCACTGAACCCAGCTCAGCCTCCAGATCTTGACTCTTCAATCCTCTCAAGATCCCAGAGATGACAAGCCCATTTTCTCCTCTCGTTAACAGCATAGATGGCTATCCCATTAAGTCCTTAGTGCAGGCTCAAGCTGGGACTCATTGTGGCTGCTGAGATTTTTTTTTTTATCATTCTCCTCCTTCAGAAAATGATTTTGGATAATTTGAGGGTCATAAGTGTTACAGAGCATAGCAGATACTTCAGGCAAAATATCCCTGCAGCCCTTGCACAGCTATGCTTCTCAGGGTCTGTACACTCTTTGCTTGAAAACGCTGGAGACGTGCATGAACATCCCCAAGTAGTGTCTGCTACTGGTACTTAATGTTTCCATAGTCCCTTTCCAGAAAGTATTTTGCTGAAGGGTCCAATTCCTGTTGGAAATTCAGTTGCGAAAGAGGAACTCACATCAGATGCATGAGGTCATGACCCAAGTGTGAGAACAGCTGATCTAAGACCTGGTCTGCACTTAACAATCGATTTTAGTTCAAGACACCAGTTGTGGCAGTATGTCCATTAGGGTTCAGTTAAAAAAAATAATAAATGAAGTAGTAATTTACAGTGACAGAACCTTCATTTATTAGTCAAAACTTATATCACTTTAGGATATTTTGTTTTCTGCTGGTAATAGTCATTTTGATAAATGTCGTTCTAGGCTGATCCAAGGCCATCCACAGCAGGTCTTGGTTTATGTTTTAAAGTTTTGCTTGCAGTAATGTCTGAGAGAGCCGTGCTGGCATTGAGGCTCTGAGGAGTTGCAGTTATGTAAAAAGCCTGGCAGAAGCTGCCCTGGGAAGACAGTGCTCTCAGGCATTTGACAATGCCATTATTGCTGTAACACTAAATATAAATATACATTTAAATATAAATCCCAGGAGAGCAGTTATGTAGCTGAGTGACTGGTGCTCAGGGAATAATTCCAGTATCTACAGGGAGATGGAGAGAGACTACAGGTACTGTCCCCACTGTACTGGGGAGAAGATGGAGAAGCTGTTTCTGAGCTGGTGAGATCCAGATTTGTTGACACCTCCATCCTCCCTTCCCCAGAGCAACATCTGGTGTAGGTATCCTGCTTGTACTGCCTTCTTTCCAGCCTTCCCTTGCTCTATTGCAATTATCTCAGCCCTAGATAACACAGTCCAGTTCTTTAATTCATGGATTTTCATGGTTTTTGCTTCCTTAAGCTTTCCAACATTCCAGCAAAGCTGCTTGGGGAACTCTATTTTCAAATATACCTAATTAAAAGACAATTTTCACTTAAATTAACAATCTTTGTCATACTATCTCTTTCCAATCTGAAGAAGAACCAAAACTGCATACATCAGAATAGTTGAGCTGTGCTTCTGAATGCCATTTAGTGCTCAGAGACAAAAATCCCCAGATTCCTGAATTCCTCGAGATACTACAGTTCACCTGACCAGGTCATGGTTCCCAGAGAGTCCCTCTGTTGTTGTCACCCCAAAGGACACCATCCATGCATCAACCCCACAGTGGAGTTTCCCTAGCTGAACACAGAGACAGCACAGCACATGCTTGCACTGCCAGTGTGAGGTGAAACACTCTCACCTAAGCCCCAGGTAAGGGATTTGAGCTAATGCCCTTGCCCTTATCCTTGCCCTGTGCTCAGGGTGTGGATGGGAGCAGGCACAGCCACTCAAGTGCTGCACACTGGTTTAGGAATTGTAGTGAGTCGATTTTCTCCTGAGCCCTGGATCATGGGATAGGCACTCACCTCTTTACCTCTTCCGGGCTATAGATATTATGTAAGTAATTACATTTTATCTTAATTGTACTTTGGCCAACACCCTAATATTAACATTTGCCATTAAGATGAGCCAAGTGAGACTTTTAATGCCCTGTGATAGGGCTGTGGTGCTCTTCTGGTCAGTGGAGCTTCTGTAAGGACAGAGTCAGGCTGCTCTTCTTCTCCTCAGACCAGTCCTAAAAGCCACAGTCACTTTCCCAAGGGCTGTGGAAATCTGATGTGGGTTATGTGCTGAAGTGAAGGACACTCTGGCACCTTCAAGTCCACAATGATTGCTAAATACATGAGGGAAAGGGAGGGGGGGTGGGTAAGAATTTCTGTGAGAGTTATTTTGTGCACTTGTGCCTCTAAGAGATAGTTTGAGGCCTTTGGGGGAAAATGAACCAGCTCCTGTTTTTGTTTCCCAGGTCAAATGGATGATGTACTGGATCATATTCGCGCTCTTCACGACAGCAGAGACCTTCACGGATATCTTTCTTTGCTGGTGAGCACCAAAGGGGGGAGGATCTTTAGCATGAGAGAGAAAGAAAATGGAAATGCTTATAAGGGGGGAAAAAAGGGACACCAAGGGGCACTGACTCCTGAACACAGGGTTAGCAGCTTCAGGTGTATAGAGGTGTTCTGTCTGGAGGAGCCACACTTCCTTTCCCAGTGCTGTCAGAGGAAAAACAAGAAAGAAGTGGAAGTGCTCAGTGATATCTCATTAGTGAGAAATCATTATGAGGAGTCTCAGTCCCTTCCTGTCAGAGAAAGGCACAGCTGATTGCCCCGTTGGATGCTTGCAGAGGTCATCACATAAACAACAGTGGCTTCAGTTACAGGCATAGTTCTGGACTTGCCTGGCTGTATCCTACAGTAAATACACAGGCTATGGGGGTCAAGCACAAACAGCCCTGCAACACAGGATTTTTTATGTTGCTGTGTGGGTGTTGTTCCTGGGATGTTTTGCTGTTCCTGGCTAGGCTGGGTTTATGGTTTGATGGAGGGCAGTTAACAGTCCATACTAATGTGGGCTTTCTGGTGCCAGTGAAAGGATTCCTGGTTATCTGTCAAGATGAGAGCACATAGATGCCCAGTTATCAGATTCAGTTCCTTAAATTTGGATGCTCAAGTTTGGAAGTGTTTGTTGCTTGCTTGCTCTTTTTAGCAAGGCCTTTCTAGTGGAAACCAGTGAGATCAATTAGACTTCAGGATAAAAATTTAACTGCAGAGCACGGCTCCTCACTTACAGGCTGTTCCTGCATGCCTCCAGTGAGTCTTCCAGACAAAGAGAATCAGGGGTACTTGGCAACATGTCAGATCTGTTGAAGAGGAGATAAAAGACATTACTGTCTATCTAATTTGCATGCAGATCTACCTCCCCTGTGTTCATCTGGAACTATGGTTTTTGGAGGATGTATTATGTGGGTCTCTCAGGAGTTGTGACAGAGGGCTTGTCCAGCCTGTGAAATCAAGTGTGCTGTAGAGATCCTCAGTGAGGTGGAAGGCCAACCTGGCACATCCATGCTCAGAGTGGAGCATCACAGAGGCCCATTGGATCAGACCTGGCTGGCTCAGTGACAGTGCTGTGTAGCACAGCAGGAGCCTGTCTGGGTCCAGCTGGGCTGGGCCACTGCCATCACAGGTCTCTGTGCTGCTCTTGCTGGTCCCTGCCTACAAAGGGTAACAATTGTTCATCACACTGCTGGCAGCAACCTGCCTGCCCACATGAGGATGCTACTGGCTGGCCACTCTTGAGCTCTGGGCTTTGTCCTCCAGGAAAGAGTATGGATAGTTTAATCTCAGGGTGTCCCTGACTTGTTGTGACAGCTAAAACATGACCTGTTGTTAGTTGGTGTCCTCTGTATTTTGCAGTACTACCTAAAAGTCGGTGTGGATCTGCACAACAAAAGTTCTTGTAGTTCAGTTTCAGTCAGAAAAGTGTTATCTTAAAAGGAGAAAGGCAGAGAGGTGAAATGTGCCTAAATATATCAATGAAATATTGATTTGCTGGTTTGGTCTTTGCTCCCTCACAATGACTGGGGATACTATGAAGGCAACACCAGTGCTTTTTGCATGTAGAAAGCTTCTCTTATCACACCTAGAGTCTCTTCCAGACCATTAAATAATGATCCTGATAACCAAGTAAAGATTCACCCACATGCTTAGTTGAGATGTGTGCAAAGGTGAGTGAATGTGTTCTGGTCTTTGGAGTCTTTGGTAAGCAAAAGCTGCCCTGAGCTAGACTGGCCAGTCCTTTCCTATGCTGAGCATCTCTAATTAAGGGCAGTGGTTAAATTGGGAGTGGACAGTAACAGCTCTTTTTCTTCCAGGTTTCCATTCTACTATGAACTCAAAATAGCTTTTGTAGCTTGGCTGCTGTCTCCGTACACAAAAGGCTCCAGCCTCCTCTACAGGAAATTTGTCCATCCAACGCTGTCTTCAAAAGAAAAGGTAATCACAGGTGCCTTGGTCCTCTCTGGGTGGAGCAGAACTACAGTGTGTTTACTCCAGTCTCTGTATCACTCATTTTCCTGGAAGACTGAGAGTTGCCGATTCTCTTCCTTCATCATTTGATCACCTCCTTTTGATTGGTGCTTTTGTTTTTCGTGGTTGTTGTGTTTTTAAATCCTGGCATCAGTTCAGTGCACTCACATGTATTAACTCATCTTTGTGCACTTGAAGTTGGGAGGGAGGGGGATAAAAATACCTCCTGAGCTGCTTTGCATGTACTGGCTGAATATAGCTGGAGAACTATGTTGTGGCTGGATATGACAAATAGAGAAACAGGGTCTGGCAGCCAGGACTCCTCTACTTTGTTCCCACCTCTGCCTAAAACATTGTGCAGCAATGAGACAAACAGCCCAGGCAGTCTGAAATGGGCTTAGCAAACACATGCCTGGCTGGGAGACATAATATGGTGAAGTAAGGCATGTAGTATGTTGAGGTCCTGGGTTAAAAAATGTCTTCCTCAAATTAATGATGCTAATTATGGGAGGGGGACGTTACAGCTTGGATAATTTGCCTGCCTAGGAGATTCCTGTGGCTGTGAATGGGGCATTGTCAGGCAGATCCATTTGGCTCATGTGAATACATGGGCCAAGTATAGCTATTGGTCACATATCAACATGCAAATTATTGAGTTTCCGACATTGGCAGCTTTGGAAATGAAAGCTTTGTTTAGGCACAGGCAATGCATGAACAGTTGTATCTTGGTATCCAAGAAGAACAGTGGGGGTCAGTCCCCTGTCTCTCTGCTTCCTGTGAACTTCTGCTTACTCTTCTCACAAGTAGTCTCATGCATTTTGGGTTGCCACCTCTTAGCTACTGGGAATAGGAAGAGTAGAGAGACTCCTGACAGCCCCCAGTCCCCACTAACCCAGCAATCCAGCAGCTGAGTACTGAAGTTGTTGTCATTGTTATCATCCTCGAGGGAGGGAGGGAGAGGGAAGGAACTTCTATGACCGTTTCACTGTATAATGAGCAGCATCAAAGTCCAGAAGCTCTGGGCCTACCAGTTCCATGGGCATCTGAAAGTGAGCATTACAGTGATTGCAGAGATGTCTTGGATACTTCTGAGACTACCAGTCCTGGACACAGGGCGATAGAGCTTCAGCTGCCCGGAGCCATCATATGATTATTTTTAACTATGGGGCAATCCAATTTGTCCCATAGTTTTCAAGTAGCTCATGGTCCATGCTGCCCAGGTGGATCTCTTGCTTCTAGGACTTGATAGTGGTGGTTGCACTGTGCAAGTTTATTACAATTTTGGGTCCCAAATTTCCATTCACAGAACAAAGAGTTCCCAAAGCCTGCAGTGGGAGTTACTGTTCCCCTGCAAACTTTCCTCTTTGCAAACACTGACTGTGAACTTCTCTCCAGCCATGGTGGAGGAGATGGAGGGTATCTACCTCCGTAAAAGATGACCTGGCTCTGCCAAGAGCATGAGGCTGGGAGCATAGTCTGAACTTGCCCTTCTTGTGCTTATTTTTTGTTTGTTTTGCTGTCTGCTGTGACAGGAGATCGATGACTGCCTCATCCAGGCAAAGGACCGGAGCTACGATGCCCTTGTGCACTTCGGGAAGCGGGGGCTGAACGTCGCGGCCACGGCAGCCGTCATGGCAGCTTCAAAGGTAAAGGTGCGGGCCAGGATGGTGACTCCTTAACATCTCATCTGCATCCACTGCCCACAGCAGCCACAGTGTAGAGGGGGAGAGGTGGTGGGCGTAGGGATCCTCCCACTGGTTTTGTATAGTGACCTATAATTTGTGTGTAATTCTGAAGTTCGTGAAGGCTGAAAGTTCACCTGCAAGGCTTACACACGCAGCATACCTGGTGTATAATTGTCTGCAGACATGTTTGTGTAAGAGTGAATGGGAAGTGGCATTAGTTGCTTTTGGGGAGCGGGTAGATATTGTGTGAGTGCTGTCATCCGAAGGGCTGTATCCTGTACTCTGTTCCTGGCTTAGAGCCAAACCCAGAAAATAGCTGTCATCTCTTGCTTGTTTGCTTGTATAAGAGCTGCCAGGACTTGATAACTGCATTTTGTGGTCCTGCCCTCTGGCCATGGGCTGTCATGGCTTAGGGTCGATGTGCACAGTGACTATATCCTTGTTTTTGGGGGTGAGACTTGTATAAAAGACATGGCTACAAGGCCTGTTGCAAAAGGATAGTAGAAATGTGGGCAAGGTGGGTACGGGCATTAGGAACAATGTGAGAATGGGAGTTGGAGGAAATTATTTTGCTCTGCCAAGTGCTTTTCATATCACCTCAGGCACATCGTTTTAGTATGTCTTGGCCTTTCCTTCTGCAAAAATGCATAATACATCCTTAGGAGGCCAAATACCATGAAGTCTATAAAGCCTGTTCAATGCAAGGTATTATAGAAGTGGGGAGCCCAAGGGGTGTGCCACGTTCATGTGGGATCACAAGCCAAAACCAAAAATTACCTCCCTTTTCACTGCCAAGCATCGTGCAGACTGTGGTTGTCAGGCTTGGTACAGTTCTTCTCCTGAACTGTTGTTCTTCAGTGGGGAGGCTCTGCTGACCCAGGGGCTGCTAGATAACCCAAACCCGGACTGAAACCTGGGATAAACATGGAGCTAAGGCAGAGCTGTGTATTGTATGCCCAATAAACCACATTTGTGTGATGCCTCCATGGCACTTAACACTTTTGCTGCTGCCATGGAAGCCTGAAGAAGTCACACTATGGACATAAATAGGCTCTGGGAATGCCTGTTTTGCAGCACTGCCTTTGCTCTGAGCCCCTTCCTACAAGGAGCTGCAGAATCTCTGTGCTAGAGCTGTTTTTAGGACACAGCGAGAAACTATATGTGAATCCCAGTGGAATTCTGGCTCCTGTTTGGGTAGCTCTTGAATATGAGAAGCTCAACAGTAACCCAAACCCACAACACCAACCTGTTTCTCCAGCAGGACTGCAACAGTGTTTTCATCAGCTGTGGAACTGAAATGAACAATCAGCATCACAATTTTTCTTCCCACTGTTCTGCTTTTCTGGTGTTTTTCTTAAGAATCTCCCTGCCCTGAAATGTGGCTCCAGTGGCAAGGGGGAAAAGGGGGAAGAGTCTCCATGATATAAGGAAGCTGTTGTCTTGCATGAGTTGATGAAGCTCCCCATTCAGTGGTGGAAGAAAGCAACCCTGTGACTCGTGTGGTATTGTTATATTGCACATCTGCCAGCCCAACTGGAGAGAAAACTGTTAAGACACTGCAAACTGTAAATGGACCAGAAGAGTCTTTCCTGCACACTATTTTGGGGAGGGGAAAATGGCATGTTAATAAGACTGAGGGGTTGTTATTGAATAGATCGATTGACTTTTACACCAAAGCAAGGAGTGTTCATGTATTTCCTTCAGCCTTGACATTTAAATTACTCTTGAGTGTCTGAGGGAAAATAGGACTCCTGGCTTCCTTCACTGCTTCAGCTTGTGGCCTCCAACAAATTGCTGATTTCTGTGTGCCTCAGGGTGCAGACCCAACAGAGAGAGCCACTCTGACAGCTTTCCTCCTCCAAAATGGAGTAATGCTCCTGCTCCCAGTGTGAACCAGCACTTTGAACCTCCTCAGATTATCTCAAATATGTCTCAAGTGCCTGAGCCAGCATAAGGGAAGGGATGGAGCTGCATTGTGAGGAGTATGGCCACAGGAAAGGAAAGCAAGATCATCCCTTCCTGGCCATGGGAAGCAAACGGATTAACTGTGCTGCTCGTGGAACTACATCCTTGATACATTTACACTCTTCACAGTGTGATGGTCAGGAATGGTTAAAGCAACTTCTGTCCCTTGCCCTTCTCAGATGGTATGTGCTGTCTTTCTGGCAGGGAGAACTAACTGGTGTGAGTTACAGCCTGATGTGTTGCAGTACAGAAGTACTGAGCTGGGGTTCCTCAGGTATTCAGGATGTGATTGGGCAGGTGTGGACATGTCTCCACGCAGCTGTCCCTGCTGCTGTGGAGGGAGCTGTTTCCCAGAGAGGAGTGATACAACAGGCATGGGTGGGAACAGTTTCTGTTGCCCTGGTTTTCAGCTGCTGTCAAATATATGTCAACGCCCTTACTTGCTCACTTGAGGAGATGTAGCAGAGCCAGATCGTCCTGCTGTGAGAGAAGTTTAAGTGACTAATTATCTGGAAAACACTTTGAGCAGGCAGATGCCAGACCAGACTGAAGTGCTGTCCTTAGGGGGAAGTTTCCATGGAGGGAGGAAATAAAATACTATTTCTGAGGCTTATCGTGACTTTCCCAGTGCCAAGGTTTAAGGGTATGCACCTACTCTGTGGTGAGTGCTGAGTGTAGATGGGAAATTGAGTCCTTCATTTGGGTTCAGCTTTTGAAGGATTGTGTTAAAACTGGAACCTCTAGAGATGACCATCTATTCAGAAGCACTGAGCTCCTGCAGCTCCCATGGAAAACGTGGCTTTTACCAGCAAGTGAATGTGAGGATTATTTCCTGCTTCACTTGGATTAATGGATGAGGAAAAGATGCTTTTATGTTCAGAAATGGACTCAGACTTTGCAAATCAGCATCTTCTAGTGGCAAAACACAGTGAGCTTCTGGGCTGAAAGGGTACTCTGTACAGACCTGTTTTCAGTAAATTAGCTTAAATCTAAAGGCTCTTGTGCCTGGACATGAGTTTCCCACTGTGCATAGCCTGTCCTCTCCTTTCTGTCTAAGCTGTGGTAACTGATCTTCTTGTGCTCCCGCAGGATCCATCATAATCTTTTGTCTTTCATGATAAGATCTTTGGGCAAGGCCCATCTCTTCATTCTTTTTATCTGTTATATTTTTTTAATCCATTCTGTTTATCTATCATTTTTATTCATGCAGCACAATGCGTCTGGCTCTCTGATTACCACTTGTGTGTGACATGCTGCTACTTAGATATTTACTGCAGGCTGAAGTGCTGCAAGCTGTGCACAGCCACACCTTCCCTATCTCCGATCCCCTGGCCCTTTCCCTTTTCTATCTTAAATAGCCTATGGTTTTAGTTAGCCAACTGCAGGTTTGTCCTTCCCCCTCCCCCCCTCTCCCTTTCCCAGCTCTGTTTTGTTTTGAAGCCACAGTTGTGCTAATGCTGGCACAAACCTCTGCCAGTTCGTTTTACAGGCTGAGGAGCTGCCAGTGTCCCAAGCACCCCGAGCCTGCCCAGCTGGCTCACTTGGGGGCTTTCTCTCTCTCCAGAGAGTCTATTTTTGATGCTCACTAAGCAGACAGAGCAGTGGATATCTGGTCTTATTACCCGTGCTAGGGGCTCAGCAGAGATCTTTTCCCTGCCCCCAGCAGCTCACGTCCCCACCAAGGAGCATAATCTCATTTGGGACTCTAATCCTGTCCTCATCGCCTGGTGATTCTATCATATGTGGTGACTTCAAGTGGGTCAGTCCTAAGTGGTGGGATTAGATGACCAAGCAGTAAATCCTGCTGCTCTTTTTTGTGTTTTCAGTTATTTCCAGCTAGTTCAGCCATTCCCACTCCCAAAGGGCCCTGGGCACTGGCTGCCACCATCTTTCCAGCTCACCTCTGGGGAGGAGAGAAGCAGGAAAGGATCCTGCTTTTGGACCACAGTGGAAAGGGAGCAGCAGCAAGCTGTTACAGCCCAAGCAGTGGGGTAGCTACAAGGCCCTGGCCAGGCAGTGGATCCATCACATGGATCCTGGGCATAAGTGGGGTTTTCATTGGCACCAGTCAGGTTTCAGTGTAAGCAGCTGGGACGCGTCCGCAGCGAGGAGAGGTGCCGATGCCTTGGTGGGAGCACCAGCCTTCTCCAACACACTTGTATGTACTCCCTTGCAGCCACCATGCTCCCAGCACTTCCTTGTCCTCCACCTGTCACCCTGAGCCTCCTACAACCTGCTGCCTTGCCCTGTCCCCAGTCCCCAATTCTTCTATCCCTGCTTGCCTTCCCTGCCCAACCCTGACATTGCCTCCTCTGCCTCTACAACCCATCCATCACCAGTTTTACACCCTCCCCCAGCTCTCTGACCCTCTCTTTCAAGCTCCTGGGATTCCAAGATCCTGTTTGAATGTATCCTTATTCCCCACCCTGAACAAACCAATTCTGCCAGTCAGGCCAGTGTGTTTCCCCACCCTGATTCCAACCACTTAACCATCCCCAAATCGCAACCCCAACTCTGCTTTTCAAAGGAGGTCCGCAAAAAACATCCCACTGCCAACAGATCAGTGTAACCCAGGGGTTTCTGGCTATGTTCCTTCCTCTACCTTTCTCCTGCCCTTCTGTGGGCAGGGCAGGGACTGGTGCAGAGCAGCTGGTGCTGTGGCCCGTTGCGTGCGCCCTGTGCGCAGGGGAGCGGGACACAGCGTGGCGCTGGCAGTGGGTGCAGTGCCTTGGCAGGAGAAGATAAATGAGGTGGAGGGAGCAGACACGCATGACTGGTGTCAGTGAAAAGCCCATTTGTGCCTAATAAGTCTGAGAAACAGTCCAGGAGCCTTTCATGCGTGGGGAAATATGGCTTGCGGTGCTGCCGGAGCCAGCAGTCACTCTGGGTATCGTTAAAAGGAGCAGGCACGCGGACAGGCGGGAGGGGTTCCCTGAGTGCATCCTCCTCCTTGGCTAATGCTCCGGAGTGCAGCCTCAGCACTTCACAAACCACCTGTCTGGGCTGGCATGTCACTCCTGTTTCCACTTTTGGGCCTGGAGGGGTTGCAGCTCCACTGCTTTAGGGGCCCAAGAAATTTATCATGAAGTTTCCCAGTGTATTTGCTGAGTTATTTTAAACCAGGGCACTGTAAGGGAAATGCTGGTGATGATTTAAGTTTTTTCCTCTGTGGACAAACAGCATCTTTTAATTAACTTCTAGTATCTGGTTGGTGTAGCCAGTGAAACTGCCTGAAAGTTAGTATTTAGATCCCTAATTTTCCATGGGAATTGAGGCTTTTTTACTGTGGGAGTTTGGAGCAAAAACTTGGGTGGGAGACACAGGCTGGCTTTTGTGGCGTGGCAGTGGAGAACTGCACTTCTACTTGAATTGGGAAAGAGGGAGGCAGGGGATGGGGAGCATCCTTTCCTTTAAGACGCTGGATAAAGCCTCTTTGTAATGATTAGATCCAACTGCTTAGAGGGAGAGTGTTCCTGTGCTTACTGAACACATGGGAGCACAGTTCTGACCAGTATACTTAGTACTGTGCCTGTGATGGTCACGCCATGTGCCCCAGTCAGTAACATGGCCAAGAGCTGCACAAGTCAGGAGTGATTTAGAGTTCACAGTTTGAGAAGCCTTTGGGGACACATTAGTGTTATCTCAGAGGGGCTGAGCTATGTTGCTTTTGAAAGCAGCTTCCTTTAAAGGATTTCCATTTGGGATCCAAAATCAAAGATCTCATGGCTGAGCTATGTTGCACCATTAAAGAGGAACTACAAATGGCTTTCTTGAAACGTATGGTAGTGTGCCACTGATCACAGTATTTAGTGAAGTATTCTTGTCAGGGTGTGATGTATCTTTCATTCCGAAGTCTTTAAGAATCTGTTTTTCACAGACCTATAAAATCCCAGTGCTGTTGGAGCTACAAACCAGGTAGCTGTTTCCAGTTTCCCTTTCTTTTTGGCTCCTTGGTTGGTGTCTCAGAGAAGCAGACAGCAGTCAGTGAATGCACAGGACAGCAGAACCAAACAATAAATTTGTACAGAGAGACCAGGCTGGGAGAAACAATAACAAACAGTTCCCAGGAGAGGAAATGAACCGCACAAACAAAAAGGGTGGATGAAAATAAGTTTCCACCATGAACATTAACGTCAGCTGGTTTCCCTTTGAGTCTCTAATACTGTCTGACATCTCCAAACCAGGTAGTTGTTCCAGACTAGGCACAGCACGCAAGCCCTGGCCATAAATAAGGATGTTGCTTGTAGGATATTTGTGTTCATATGGTGGCAGAAGCAGTTTCCTTCTTCACTCAGGCCTTGTGCTGATGGTTTTGCTCGGGGCCTGCCTGCAGCCAGACACGATAAAGCTTCTGTGTGCAAACTTCTGCTCACTGCCATGAGTAATTCCCCAGTGTTACCCTACTGCGGGGGAGACCTGTCAGTCACCAGGACTAAAATGACTGCCATGTATCCCTCAGCTAATCCTTGTCTAAATTAGTCATTAGGCCAGACACTTAAGGGTTTCTCCAGTGGGAAGCATCAGTCAAGCACAAGGAGTGGAGTGGCAGCCCATTGTGTTTATAATCCACTTTAAACACACTTAGTGGGTAACACCTTGTCAGCTGGGGTTAGGGAGTGGTTTCTCCATCTCTGTGGGAAAGCTGAGGAAGGGAGAACCTGTGTTTAGAGGTGTAGTCCACAGGTGGGTGTCTCTGCTTTTTATGTGTATGTGAGTCCCTGCACATGGTGCCCAGTGTCATGCTCATGTCTCACCTTAATTACTTATGCTTCAAATAGACCTTATTCTCAAAGCTTTTATGTGTGTTGCCACAATGGCTCTCTTTTTTCCCTTGCTAGGTCTCTCAGCTACTTCATTTACCCTTCTATTTGGACCAGAAAAAAGGGCAGGTAATCTGCTGAGTGCTTGCACTAAACCCTAACTAATGTCTGCTCCCCATTAGACTAGTTTGAACTGTTTTCAGCTGAGGTTGGTCTGAGGCCATGTGCTGTCTCCTCCCTTCCAGTGGGTAGATCCTGCCTGCTGAGCTTTAAAAGCCTGTCCTTGATCTTATCAGCAAAATGCCTTCTAAGTCCTCTGCTGGCAATCAGAGAGAGTCCAGCAGCCAGGCAGGGAAAACACATCTAACTCAGGTGGTTGCTGCTGCTGCATTGGCCAAGCTGCTGTGTTTACTGTTGTGTTCTCACTAATGGATGAAGGGAGCCTGTCTCCCACTGCTCTGATCCATATGAAGATGGTTGGGGTTGCAGTGGAACTTGTGAGGCCAGGATCTCTTATAGGTCTGGTTGGGGCAGTCCTACTGACATCCTGGGAACATGAACTACACCTTGTAGTGGACATTGGCAGGGCAGAGGCTGTAACATGCATGCAGACATGTCTGCTAGTGTGGAAGAGAACTACTAACCACAGCTACAGCAAAAACAGGGGAGAACATTAACAGGTTTAGTATTGTGCTGGAAGTGTGCTGAGCGTGACTTAGTGTTCTCTTGCTTGTCCATTAACTTCTGATCCTAAGATGCAAAAGGCCAGGAGGTGCCATCCTGCATTAACAGTGATTGTATTAAAAGCTTCTCTTTTGTGACTTGGCAGCTTTTGGTTCCTGGTTTGTTTCAATTCAGCATGCTGTGTCATAGTTTCCACAGTTGCAAAATGGAATTTGTAGGTATTAGAGGTGTTGTGAAGCCTAAATAATGTGTACAGAATTCTTTCATATTTTCAGGCTGAAGGAATGATAAAATCTAGACACTGTTATATGTTTATATTTAGATTATATTTAGTGGGACTGTTATATAAATGGCAAATTTTTAAATTATGTACTTAAATTTATTTACTTTAGCTTTAGCATACCTATGTATGTGGAATATTTATAACAAATAATTCCATTGGATGTAAACACAGTTTTTCCTATACTCCTAAATGCATCTCCCTCTAAAAAGCTTTACTTCAGGTGTGAATGCAGAGAGTAACAATGGAGAGGTAAAGAAATTAAGACAGTTCCAGCTCTTTCTGATGGAGTACCTTTTATAGTGCCTGTCACTATGCAGAGTCAGTTGTTTGAAAGGATCAAGATTTCTGGTCCAGGCAAGTACAGTTTACATCAGTGTTTGTGCTCTGGGCCCACAGAACTTGATGTTTGTTTCTGGAGATGATGATGATGATGATGTCTACAACGTGTAGAGGAAGGCAGTGTTCAGGTTGCTGGCTTTGCCAAAGAAGCTCAGTGTTCTGTCCTACTCTTTAAACCAAAAGGAGAGAACATGCTAGATTTGGGGCAGGAAGGAATGTCTATACTACAGCTGTCATTTTGACTAAAGCAGGCAGATGTACCTAATTTAGTTTTAGATTAATTACTTTGCCACAGGGATGGGACCTTTAACTTCCCTTAGAATCACAGATGAACTTCTGCAGCTCAAATGTCCATGTCTTGATGGGCAATACCCCAGTACCACTGGTAGTGTTATGCAACTAAATAAGGCTGATACCAACTGATAACAGTGACTGGGGAGTGATCTTACCGTGCCCTTTTTAGTATTTGTCTTTTATCCTATTCCACTAGCACCGAGCTCTGGCCCTGAGAGAAAGAGCACTGTCCCTATATGGGCCTTGTGAGGTTGGTAGATCCTGGAGGAAGAAGAGACAAAGGAAGCCTGAAGAGCTCTGCTTTCAGTTTAAGCTGTATCTTCTTTTATGGGGGGGGCAAACATCCCTATGGGCAAGATCAGATGAATCTGGAAAGAACAGGGAACCTCTTCCTACTTGTGGTCACCAGAGCCTCATGATCTAGCAAACTCACTGTCTACAAAACCAGAAGTGCCATGGGGACAGTCCTAGGAGAAGTTGGGTGAGGTAGGAGTTGAGTCTAGGCAGGGAGTCTTGTGCTCTGGGAGATGAAAGCTGGGTCTTCTAGAACCTCATCATGCTTGTGTCCTCTAAAGTCCCCAAAACACAGGTCCCACACTGCCAGCACAGTCATCCTGACAGGGTAGTTGGTGTTCAGTGAGGGGAGAGAGAGAGATGTTGTCATCCATAGTACCACAGCCCTCCCAGTCCCCATTTTCAAAGGCTGTATAATAACATTTTGCTGTTTTGCTGTTGACACAGCTACTGTCCTGATATTGCTGCTGTCACACTCTCTGGGACAAAACTAGCCTGGATCTGTGTGGACATGCTGCAAACATGACTGTGGCCTGCAGCCTAGGCATAGCTTCAGGACCTGGATCCTCTCTCTGTGCAGACACACTGTACTGAAATTCCTGGGATATCTCTCATGTTTGTAGCAGTTGGAAGAACACTGGCATGATCACGGCCAAGACAGTAAACAAAAATCCCCCAAACAGCTGCTCTTCATCTTCCACCTGATTGTTTTAATGAAACACGGCCCAAGACGTGTGCTGCGCTAAATCTGTGCTGTTCTGAAATAAAGCTATTAAGTTGTTTTTTTCTTTTGCTAACAAATGATAAGTCTTATTGTGGAATAATAAGTGTTACAGTTGGATAAAGTCTTTACTTCTAAAACACATAGCTGCAGCAATGCAAACCCTCCCAGTGTTGGCTTTTCAAACGTTTGTGATTTCGTATACAGCAGCTGCTTATCTGACAGGGAAATTAAGGTTGGTAACAACATTTTCCATTTCACCCTGAAACCATCCTGATTTTGTGGTAATTACTGTTATGTTTCTATTTTGGGTCAGGTAAAAATGTGATAACTTGGAGAGAATTGTGAGTGTTACGTTGTGCCCTAGGAGCAATTAAATCAAGTCTATCCCTAAAAAGACTGAAGGTGCAGAAATTGGAAAAAAATTAAATGAAAGGGAAGCCTGCAGGTTTTCACAGGTGTTCAATGCCCTCACTCAGCCCAGGCATTTGCTCTTTCTACCACTGCTGAGATTTGGATAAACTATTTTGTGGAATGGTTGAAACAGTAACAGTAGTATTTTGCTATTACCTGTGTGGTGAGCAACAGATTTATTTTGTTAGAAACTCAGGTTAAATTAAAGCAAAAATTAAGAAAAGACAATTTTAATTTTTTTTTCCTTGGAGGAAGTTGAAGTTGTTTAGCAGAGCTGCTGTGAGTGTGTGCTCAAGGCTCTGGTTGTGTATTATGTGCTGATGTAACGGACCCACAGATGACAGGCACGTATCAGGCCCTTGCTTCAAAGCTCTCTCTGGGGCCTTTGATGATTATGTACTGCTATATCACAAGTTGCAATGCAAGAATATTAACATATCTTCTTCATTTTCCATGCAAAAGGGTGTGTTGGTGTCGTCTTCCCTGCCAGGTT
The DNA here is from genome assembly GCF_009829145.1 of Chiroxiphia lanceolata. Lineage (NCBI taxonomy): Eukaryota > Metazoa > Chordata > Aves > Passeriformes > Pipridae > Chiroxiphia > Chiroxiphia lanceolata. The sequence goes on from NC_045640.1 coordinate 6,488,934, forward strand.
GGTCTGATGCATGAATCTGGTGTCTGACTCTTGTCCACATACATAAATTGCTGGCTGGAATGAAGTGGAATTTGGGTTAGCTGGCTGAGCAGAGCAGCTGGAGGAGGTTAAAAGCTTGAGCACTGCTGACACTTGAGCTGGGGGTGCAGGAGGAATGTAGCACTCAGGTTACAGCAGCTCATCAGTTGCTAACCCTCTGGCTTTGCTGGCCCAGCCATTCTGCAACAGCGGAATATTATTTAGTGGTCTGATTGTTCTCAGCTTACCCTCACTGGGCAAGTCATCAGACTGCAGAGGTAGGATGTCTTGTGTTGGCTTTAAATCAGTCACTGAGAATAGAGTGGCTGTGCAGAAATCCAGTGCAAGCTCCAAAACCCATCCAGAACTGCCCTGCGCTCTGGGCAGCTGAGGTCGCATCCAGCTGAGCAGCCATGCAAGGCAACTTCATTTGAAGGATAAATGTACCTTACACTGGCTTAAGAAGATTACCTTGAGATTCCTCTTGGAGTGAGAACATATCCCAAGAGTGGCTCAGCCACTGGCAGGACTAGCCAAAATTCAGGTATCAAATCATGTGGCAGGTTGGAGAATGAGGTGGCAGAGGTGACAATTTAATAAAACATAAGTTCTCAGGACTCTGCTGCTAAGCATATAAAATCAGCAACATAAAATGTCTTGCTATACAAGCAAAGAAGCCCCATCCATTTAAAACACTTTCAAAAGCAAAACAGGCTAAATGGGAAAGAGCAAAGCAAGTCTGCTGCTTCTCTGTAACAGTCTGCAGGTAAGCAAAATGTAAAATCCCATCTCTGGAAGTGTGCAAGGCCAGGCTGGATGGAGCCCTGAGCATCCTGGCCTAGTGGAATGTGTCCCTGCCCATGGCAAGGCGGTTGGAACTAGATTAAGGTCCCTTCCAACCCACAGCATTCTGTGATTCTGTGAAATGCTGCCAAACACAGCATACACAGAGAGATCTTAGGAAACCACAGGTTCAGTAAAATTAATTAAAAAGTCTACTGCTGAGGCTTTGGGACAGCACTGAGGAAGTTCTCCTTGTGTGCTGGTTGCTTCTGCCGATGCAGAAAAGCGCTGTAGTCCAGGAGGTGTATGTGGTTAAACTGATATGTTGTGGAGTTGAGAAGGGAGTTTCAACCCATTTTGCTTGTACAAAAAGCTTCAGGCTGAAAAGTTGGGAGTTTACTGGTCTGCCAGTTTCCTTGAACGTAGAAAGTGCAGACTGTCCCAGTGGCTCTAGTTGTAAGCACCTGGTGCCTTATCTACTTATGCTCCCTAGAAGTAAGGTGCTAAGGAATTTATAAGGGATAGAGGCACTGATTTTCCATTACTGCATATGTGAAATTTCTGAAGTGGTGTTGGTAAATCAGTAGGTAAATTAATGCATTGCCTTCCCAGTGGATCAGTGCCAGTGCACTAGGGGACAGGCAGTGTTTACTAACAGCTTTAGCAAGGAATGTGTCCAGTTTTGCCTTTGATTGTAGATGGTCAGGATGAGTCCTTTCTATGTGCCTTAGAATCAGGGTCTATGTGGTAATTTTAGTATTTTTTTCAAGACACTGTGCTGTGAGGTATCCTTCAGATCCTCCTCTCTCAACAACTTGTTAAAACCTAAATGTATCTTTTATTAGTTGTGCAGTTTGTATTCTGAATGTCACTTGAGGTAGCTTAAAGGCCTTTTATAACCTTAACAATTCTATGATTCTGTATGGATTGAATTTTCTGGTGTTCCTACTTTATGGCAGTGGTGTAGCATGAGGGTCACAGAATACTTAAAGTCAATTTTTTGATGTGATGTAGTTTTAATGAAAGATGTCTTCTAACCATCCTGTCCTTTACAAAGAACAGTTACATTCCTTTTACCGGAATATGTTTGTTGCCTGATTGAGAACTAGTATAAAAAGAAAGAAAAATATTGTGCTAGTTTACTTCTTCCTTAAGCCACATGGAAAAAAAGCACTGGAATATTTCTTTACATATAGCAATATCTTTTTATTGCTTTAAAATTTCAAATTTTCTGTGCCCTGGAAATATTGTGTATGGCTGATAACAGCTGGGTGAATATAATTAGAGATGTTTAACTTTAAAAGAGAGTAATTTTGATGCAGGCCATTTCATTGTGATTCTGAAGCAAAGCAGCTGTTTGACTCAGATTCTGATGAAGAAAAGCACCTGCTAGAAAGATACAACAACATCCTGCTCCTTTGCCCGTAGCCAAGGGCACTCTAAGATCAAATGACTGCACTGAAGAATCAGAGATACTCGTCACAGAATCGCTCCAAAAGGAAGAGCAAAGAGAGGGAAATGATGCTTTTATCAACTCATTTTTGTCCTCCCTAGGTTACTGGACTGGGCAGTTTTTTTGTCTTCCTGTTGTTCTGATGGATTTCAATGAGCAAGGGAGAAAAAAGGCTCAAAGTACGCTGTTGGGTCTAACTTTGTGTTATTTACTTGCTTGTTCAACCAGGGACAGGGAGCCCTGTCTGAGAGACTACGGAGCTTTAGCATGCAGGATCTGTCGACGATCCGCGGAGACAGCAGCAGCACTGTTCCTGCCTCGGTCACCGTACGAACAAGTAGCAAACAGAGCCTCCCAAAACCATCCAGAAGTGCATCAGAAGGCACTGGCAGCTCAGGTAAGTGCCAGTGTTATTTTCAGTGTTGTGTTGTCTGGAATATCACACCGTTCAGTGAGGTCATGCAGTTGGCAGGAACAGACAGAAACAGACACTGCAGGCAGCACATACCAGAATTCACAGGACACAGACATGCTGTCGAGTCTCTTGGAACATAAGAGGGAAAACAGGATCATTGCTTGATGGTTACTATTCCTGGCTGGTACCAAGGATGGGACTTGGGCATGCAAGGGAGCCAGACTCAGTCTCTGCAAACTGAGCTGGAAAGCTGGGCTCTGGTCTGGGGGCTGCAAGATGTCCTGGGCTTTCCATGAGAGGGGCTAATGGAAGTGCAAAAAGAAGGGATAACAACGTACAGTAGTGGACGAGGGTCATTATTATCATCAAAGACCCCATATGGTGAGACAGTCTCTCTGCCCTATGTCGTCTAAACATAAATGTGAGTTCTGATGGATATCTGGTTTGAATGAGGCCCACTTATACTCTTCCTAAACTGTACAGTAGCTGTTCCAGCACTGAACAGTTGTGGTTCCAGAAATTTATCAGTGATGAAGCCTACTGAGAAATAAAACCCATATAAAGCACTCCTAGGAGCAGAGACCAAGATCTGACAGCTCTTTATGATACGAAGGCCGACTGCATAAGCACTGGTATGGAAAAAACGTGTCTCTGAGGGGCAGTAGTTTGTTTTCAAATTCTGAAAGAACAAAGGGAAGAAACATCATGGTGTGAATAAGATCCATTCCTGAGGATTAAGTTATAAAAGAATATTTCAAGCTTGGTTAAAGAAATCTTTGTGAGTCCAAATCCAAAACATTTAATTGGAGATAGCTTTGCAGATTAGATCTCGAAAATTGAGACATGGAGGGTTATCCCAAGCAGGTGGTTCCAGATGGCTTCTGGGATTCCCACACCCCACCAAAGATCACACAACTTGACTGCTGTGATAAGAAGCCATGGAAAGTTGCACTTGGTTGCTTGTGAAATTCCCAATGAATTTTCACAGTGAATGTTGGCAATTCAGCAGTTTCAGCTTGAGTGTGTTGAGGTCTGTGCAAACATTCAAGTCCGTGTAGTTGCTGCCCCTTCTAGTTTGCTTTAGTTTTGGAACCTATTAGAAATGTCTTGTCTTATCCTTCTTAAAGAGTATCCATGAAGCCCTCTGCAAATTCTGAGAATTATAGCTCACAGACTACTCTATTTTTTTAACATTATCTGTTGAATAGATTTTCTTTACAGGTAAACTGGAATAGCTAATGCTGTTGCCCACTGGTTTTATTCTCATCTTTATGTAAGGTCTTGTATGGACTTCTCTTGAAGTAATGAATCCAAAAATAAAGTGTTCTTGCACAGAATATAAAGCTCCTAAAAAAAGTCACATGTTTAGAACAAAATAACTAGTGTCATAAAGAAAGCATAATTTAGTTATCTTAATTCCATGTTGTGTAGAACAGCCTTTGTAGTTTTGCTCTTAAGACAGCTCACCTGGTCAGCTCACCCTTGTCTCAACACACAAAAGTACCTTTTTTTGGTCTGGTTTCCTATCAACGCTGTACAAGGATCTCTCAGAATGAATCTCTGAAAAATTGTTCGTGAACTTTTCAAACTGAGCGTAGTGTTGATCACAAATTTGGGATCCAAGTAATTCGAGATTTTGATTTTAATTTTTCTTCTAACTAAGACTGCAAAAATTTGCAAAATCTTCCGAGACCTCTATCTGTCCCATCTCACTTAGTGATTTCATTGAGGTCCCTACTTCTCTACCTGCAAAGATAGGGACAGACACCTCTGGAGGGTGATTCCACTTGCAGGTGGTAGTATCGTGCTGTGTGGAAGACTCCAGCTTTGCTCTCAGTTTGAATCATATTAAGTCAAAGATATGGTCCTGATCTCTCCAGTCCTTCTGCTGTTTCATAGATACAGTTTTGTGTGTAGTCAGAATGTCCAGAGGGGTGAATTGGTCAGAGTCACAACTATCGTGTGTGTGTGTAAGAATGTGATCTGTCAGCCAAACTGTGTCACATCTTGAGGAGTGTGTTCGTGTGAGATGACACTGCTCTAGGCACACCAAGCCCAGACACAGTTCCATCACTGCACCTTTCATATTTGTTTAGTTGGAGAGTTGCACATAAGCAAGGGGCAGGCAGAATTTGCCTCTGCCTATTAAGTGTGCTATATATATGTGTAACATATACATATATGAGTGTGTGCATGAGCTGTCACTACAGAACAGCTGCCACACAGCTCTTTGTCCTGTCTCAAAGCCTTCAGATGCCACAAATGTTCCTGTCAGCAGTCCCCACTCCCTCACAGAAACATTAGACTCCTCTTTTTTTCCTGCTTTAGAGACAGTGGGACATAGTCAGTCTGACATCAGATGGAGTCAGCAAAAATACCCCAGACTGTGTGTTTGACATGAGGGTGACTCAGCCAAAGACGTCACCTTTCTTGTAAAAGGTCTTTCTAACCAGCTGTTGGAAAGCCCAGCAGCAGTAACTGTGATACAAAAATCAACTTTAGAAACATTAATAGAGAGCCTGTCTGGGGCTGTAGACATTGCAGCCTTGGTCAGAGTAGAAATCCTGCTTTATGGAGACTTTTGGGGAAGGCTTGAAGGAGCGGGGTCCTGTGTCTGCAGAAGCAGTGTGGTGGTTAGGTGGCAAGACTGAGTTAGGACATGTAAATCCACAACCTGCTGTATTGCAAAACACTGGTATGACACTGGTATCTTTGCTCCTTGGTTTGTAAAAGAGAAGGGATTGTATTTTCCATGCCCAGGTCTTGAAAGCCATATGTGATGGTAGATGTTTGTGTTTTTTAAGGTCAACACCTTACAAGATTTATGTGGCTTTCCTGTACTTGGAAGGGTCCCTGCCCATGGCAGGGGGTTGGAATGAGATGATATTTAAGGTGCCTTCCAACCCAAACCAGTCTATGATTCTATGATAAAGGCAGGGTCACCTAAAGCAAGTTACACAGGAGCACATCCAGGTGAGTTTTGAATGTCTCCAGAGAGGGAGACTCCACAACCGCCCTTGGAAGCCTGTTCCAGTGCTCTGCCACCTTAAACATAAAGAAGTTCTTTCTCGTGTTAAGCAAAAATGAGCTACATGCCCCTGGGAACAGGCAGAACTACTGCTCCCTTTTCTCTTCTCTTGGTTTCTTTTTGCTCTTACCCTGGGAGAAGAGACTGATCCCCCACCTGGCTACAACCTTTCAGGTAGTTGTAGAGAGCAATAACATTCCCCCTGAGCCTCCTTTTTCTCCAGGCGAAACACCCCCAGCTCCCTCAGCTGCTCCAGCCCCTCTTCCCCCAGCCTGTAGTGCTGCAGGGCGTTGTGACCCAAGTGCAGGACGCAGCACTTGACCTTTTTGAACCTCAGTCCGTTGGCCTCAACCCATCAATCCAGCCTGTCCAGGTCCCTCTGCAGAGCCTTCCTGCTGCCCAGCAGACCAACACTGCCACCCAGCTTGGTGTCATCTGCAAACTGACTTGGTCTCCTTGTCCAGGTCATCAGTAAAGATCCTAAACAGGACTGGCCCCAGTACCAAGCCCTGGGGAACACTAGTTGTGACCGACTGCCAGCAGGAGAGTTCCATCCATGCACTGTAGTTACCCAGGAGCAGGGTATCAGTAGTGCATTCCAGAAATAGGGCATTTTATCTGCAGTTTCTGCCAATTAGTGTTGATAAGGAGAAGTTTTCACTCTGCACTCACTGTATCAGTTTAAATAACCAACTTGTCCTAAGAATAACAGAACCTGTGCTGCACCTCTGTTCTCCTGATGCTCAATTACCTCTTACATCAGCAACCTGGCACCCAAAGCCGACTTAGAGTAGATTTTTTTTTTTGAGGGCTTTTGCTGGTTAGAGGTGTTTCCCTCTCTTTTTTCCCTCTGTCCTACTTCCACGGCAAATCCACAAATTATGTTAGCAGCATTAAAAAAAAATCCGACAAAAAAGGAAACGTCCTTGCCTTTTGCGAGTGTTTTATTTCCAGTGTTGCCAAGAGAAACCTTAAAATAGGAGATTAATGATTCCCAAAACAAAAACTAAAGTTTTATATGATTCAAAGAAGGCTTATGTTAATTGTCCTTGGCTGCTGCCAGCTAGAATTGTGCCTGCTTGTTGATCTCTTTGTGACCACACTAATTAAGAGAATTAGCTGAGGGCTTGAGTTAAAGGTTATGGTTATAATGAAGAACACAGAGCTGTGTTCTTACCCAGTGTGTTTTCTTTGACTGACAAGACAGCATAGCTCAATTTCTAAAGGGTAACAGCCCCTACTATTATGGAATTTTGAGATGAAGTACTTGGGAAGGAAAAGCAGATGGAAACCACCAACCCTTTTTGATCAGAACTCTGAAACTCCTCAAGGCTGTGGAGGTGCTTATGGTTAGAATTAAGGTATAGCTGGAACAATAATGTCTCAACATAAAAATGCATGTTAACTAAATCAGCCAATAAAAGCTAAAACCCTGTCATCATATGGGACCTGTCATGGAGAATGCTGAGAGCTGACCCCACTTGGGTTACCACCTGGAAGTGGTGGCTTTGCACTGTGGTGGTCCCTTTCTTCAGGCACTCTTTTGGGCTGAAGAAGGTTTCTTTGGATCTTATATTATTATTGTTATTACTATATTTATCATTGTATTATCAGAGGGGCTTGAGGTTGCACCTGATGCCCAGTATCCCTGGAAGTGTCCAAAGCCAGATTGGATGAGGCTTTGAGCAATCTGGTGTAGTGGAAGGTGTCCCTGCCCATGGCAGGGAGGTGGAGCTAGATGATCTTTAAGGTCCCTTCCAACCCACACCATGCTGTGATTCTATGATTCTGTGATCTGTCTTGGTGATAAGGATGTTTTCCAACATCTGCAAGTGCAGCTTTCAAGGTCACTGCCTGAATTTACAACTGATCAGTAACTGTGGCAGGAACAGGAACCCAAAAATGTTATTTTGACTGAATGTGTTGAGGAGTGTTGCTGCACATGGGATTTTCCTGAGGAAGGGGCATTGCTAGACCACAGCCAACCTTACAGAGGGAAAACCCAAGCACTGCTGTAGCAGTTGTAACCCTTTTTGCTTTGGGACTGGCATTCCTGTGCCCAGGAGTGTGCGTGAGCACACACAGGAGTCACAGTGTTTGGTGGGAGGGTACAAACACAAATTGCATAAGGGACTGCTTGTGTAACTCCCTTTTGTTATGTTTTGATATATCTGTCAGGGATGTAAAAGGTTTAATTTTCTCAACAGTCACATCAGGGAGAGAACAGCAGCCTTGTGATAAGGTGAAGGAACAGCCCAGTTCTGGCCACTCAAGCTGTCCAGTAGTGGAGAGCTGTGAACTGAGGAAGAAATCCTGAGTTTGATCCAGATTAAAAGTACTTCTTGTACTATTTTTGAGGGATTATTTTTAGCTCAGGCCAATTTGCTAATCTGCCTTATTGGGAGCCTCCAAGATGTCTGTTTTGGGAGACATGAGATCAAGAGGCCAGGAGCTGGAAGCTCCTCAAGCCAGCTTTGCCGCTGAAAAAATGGTGTGTGGAAGCACACCCTCCCTTGCAGTAGTGAGGTAAAAACAAGAGAGGGCTCCTTAGAATGAGGTTACAGGAGTTTAGATGGGTCCCATTTCCTGAGACGTGGAAACACAGCCGGATCTGGTGTGGAATTTGGTGTTGCTGGTTCCAATCCTGTTGCGTGACTGTGTTTAAGAGCAGATGTGATATCTGAAAGAAACTGAGTTGGAAAGATAGAGGACAGAGAGAGGTCTGTTGTCTTCCCTGCACAGAGAAGGCTTCTGAAACTCAGGTCTGTTGGTGTGTAATCCCCCAGTCCTCCTGTGAGCACCAGGAGCAGTTCAGGTTCTGGTTTCACATCTCTTGGACGTGTTTCCAAGCCCACCAAAACACGTGAAAAGGCTCTGCTGGCACGGGTGGGCTTTGGCCAAAAGCTGGCAGCAGGACCATGCTGCACTCTGCATTAAATAACTGCTCGGCTTGTTTCATTTCCGTTATTGTTATTTTTATAAGGTGAATGGTGCTGGTTTAGATGGATTTGTGACACTATGAATCTCTTGAAACAAAGTACTATGTGAAGAGCTTGACACTCAGTAACAACCTCATGCAGACACAGCAGCAGGTTTATTTTTGCCTGCTGAAGAGTGTCTTATGAGGCCAAGAAATAAAATATGCAAGAGCTGCCTTTGAGATAAGGGGAATTGTTCCTTTTCCTCTACCTTTTCCTGCTTTTTTTTATCTTTACCTTTTACTGTCTTTGGTGCCTTGCAGTGGTGCCAATACATTGAGCAGTCCTGCTGTGAGGATAGTCCTTCCACAGGCGTGGATCTGCTCAGCACATAGTGGGCTCCAGCTGCTCCAGGTGTATTCACACCCATCCCACAGAAAGACCCTTCTCCTCCTCATCACACCTGGATGACACAAAGGGGCAGAGGCTGCTTTTGCCATGATGTGGAAGTGGCTGCCGACCCCCCCAAAAGTACATTCCATGAGTCATCACCACTTCTCCCGGGAAGTGTGTGCACACCTTCCTTTGACACACACCAAGGAAACACAATGATCCCCTCCCTCCACGCAGCAGGCCCACCACCTCTTCATCTGATCTTTGCTTTGCTCTTAGTTCAGCATTTCTTGACTTAGCGTCCTGGCACCCTGATGATAGAACGTGATATTTTAGCTTCAGTGCCTGTTCCAACCTGTGCTTTTTCCACAGGCAGAACTGCCCCTTTCCTCTGGGGACTGTAAATGTCGTGTGGCTACTCATTGTTACGGAAAACTGGAAACTCCAGAACAGTATTTCCATATATTTTTTCAAGGCAATTCTGTTGTTCTGGCGAATGTCCAGTAACAATCACAGACAAGACATGTCCTTATTAATAGCGAGGGGCTTTTGCATTTCTTAATCTTACAGTGTTGCCTTAATTTGTGTTGCATCACAGGACCGTCAGTGTCCAGAGGTGATGCTACCTGGGCCAGAGGATCACAAGCAATGGAACCACCCTCTGTATTGCCCAGACTGAGTGTCCTTTCTGCTTAAGCTCTCCCCAGGCTGAGATCATTCTCATCTGGAATGATTTCAAAGCAGAAAGGGGCAGTGTGCTTTCTGACACTCTCCATTCCTCTGTGCAGGAGACAGTCAAGGCTGTTTCTTGATTTTGCACTGAAGAGCCAAAGGCTTTTCAGGACAGAACAAAGGTGGGGGAACATCAGCAGTCAGGACGAGTCTGATTAGTTTAGTCACTACAAACCAGAAAGGTGTGTGAGAACAACCCCTATGCATGTCTTGTCTGAGCTCTCACAGAATGAACTGTCATAAAACTGTGATCAGCTCTCTTCTGTCTAAAATCAGAGGCTGAACCCACAGCAGATCTCATAAGGTTGGTTGAAGAAGCTCATAGTTTCACAGTAGCATCCAGCCAGTGTGAGGCAGCAGTTTCATTGAAAGGGTGTGACCCATCTGTTTGCTTTTGGCTCATACTGGCCTTTCCTGTGGACATGTTCAAATTTTTTTTTAACATATTGGCCCCAGTCAGGGAGCTGGTTTGAGTTAAATGCTGTTCCTTGCTTCCAGGTTGCTCTTGACCTGGGTCAGATCCTCAAACCAGGAGAGAGCAACAGCTCAGACATCGGTAAAGGGACAAGGAAGGTGGAGGCCAGAGTGTGAGGTGCAGTGGGATGTCTCTTCTCAACAGCAGCTCTGGTTTGTGCTGGTTTAAAATGACTGTGAAACTATGGAAAAACTTCCAGTGTCTACAATGCAGTATAATCAAAACAAAAAAATCACGCAGGGCTCAACCCTTTTTCTTCTTCAAAAGCTTTTTTTATATGGAGTCATTGATGCCAGTGTGAGCATTAAATTGAAAGGCTCCAACTGGAAATTATTTCTAGGCTGTTTCCTGGAACATAAGGTGTCCACAAGATGAAGTTGTAAAGTTCACACTTTCATGAACAGCTATGAATCACCTGCATTTGCACTGAAGGATGCAGTGCAATTCCCTTGGTTATTTTCACTCTTATGGCAATTCCACCAAGATCTTAATTGCTGCAGGACCCTCCTGATTTAGGAAGATCAGGGGTCTGTGGATGGTTTCCCTTAGAAGCTGTGTGAATGGCTGCAGCAGCCAGACTTGTACAAGAAGTCTAAATCTACTGAAAAAAAATCCAGGCACATAGCAAAACAAGCCCACCCCATGTTTATTATCATACAGCCTTTGGCACTGTGTTACCCATTGTTTACCCACACTCCCAGATCCTCCAGTCAGGAGTTATTTCTGCTTAGTGGTCGGAGAGCACAGCCAGGGAGCTGTACTTCATCCCATCCTTAACATCCATGAGGGACACAGCCTGGGATGAGTCTTTGCTCCATGTTATCAGTGGAGACAGTGCATGTGAGGGCCTTGAAGTCCCACTTCCAGATGATGCCAAGTGTTTTCTGGGAGTCAGTGGCTTAGCCCAATGAGTTCCTAACACTCAGCTCCTCTTTCAGTGTGCACGTGTTGCTCGGTGTGCCGACTTCTCAGAGGTGAGTGCTGGATTTCCTGTGCCCTGGTATCCATGCATCCCTTTTGGGCATGGCTGTGTTACCCAGCCTGGCTTGCTCCCACCGCTCTTGCTCACTGGGTTTCCTAACACCAGGGAAACAAACACTGGGGAAGGCCAGGGTTTGGCATCTGTGTGTGTGCTGATGGCAAGTGCTGCAGTGCTTCTCACTGTACTGACCTCTGTTACCCAAGGCTGGGGAATGTTTCTCTGGAGAAAAACTTCATTCCTTTCTCTTCTAGAGGATGTGCCATGTCCTTGCTGTGCAGTGTAACTCCTCTGCCATGTGTCTCCCAGTGCTAGTGTAAACCCACTGGGAACGCAGCAAGAGCAAACCCTCCTCAGTCCCAGCCCTGTTTTGCTCTGTTCTCTAGGGATTGGCAGGTGTTTCTCTTGGTGGAGAGGACATTTGTATTTGGGATAAGCAGAGTATGTAACAAAGCCCAGTAGCAGACTCGGGTATGACAAGATAGGGTTGAACAGACTCTCCCTGTTCCAGTCTGCACTACAGCCGTTTTTGAAAAATGTCCCCACTGTCCCCAGCGTTTATTGTGTTTACAAACATAGGAATGCAGTGAATGGTTTAGCTGCTGGTGGTCCTTTCAGTGCTGTGCCAGTTAGTTTGGTTGCTAAGAGCCGAGACGTGTCACTTCTGCATTTTGTCCCTGTGGCAGATGAAAGGAGTGGGAGACCTCCAATTTGGGCATGCCAGAGGATGGTGATGCCAAGCAGCTTGTCTGAGAGAAAAAAGAAATCCAGACTGGCAGTGTCTCATGTTGGTGGAGGCAAAAGACCTTTGTAACTCCTTTTCTTCTCATCTCATGTGCTTTTTGTTAATTTTGCACACCAATCAACCTGGGGACGGCAGCAGAGGGACTAGAGGATCACAGTGCTGCCACCGTGCTGCAGCCATCTGTGCCATCCCACTGCCTTGCACCTGGTGCCACAGCCCTGTGCAGCACCAGTGCTTGGGGGCTGGTGATCCCAGTCTCCTTGCACCCTGCATAGGTGGCAAACCACCCTCATGTTTGATTTGTCACCCTCCCTGTTGTCCTTTTCTGTGCAAGTGTGCCACTGTGCAGGACAACGAGGCCTGTTTAGGGTGGTGTCTGTTTAAGGAATTGTGAAACACTCATATTCACAGGGCATTTTATTAATACTCTTCTAATTTTAGCCTAAACCAATTTTATGGATTTGACTTAGAAGTGTTATTTATAAAAAAATCACTAAATCCTTATGGGCTTAATAGTCATGAGTTAATCTTAGGAAAGTCATTTAATGATGCTAAAGCAGTGATCAGTCCAATATGTTTACAAATTGGACCCAAAGTCGTGCTGATCTGGTTGAAATTGCGTGCCCTGTCTTTCAGACTGGCTTGTCTTACTATTCCCACCCCCTCTCCAACATAATCCAGGCCCTTAGACCATGTCAATAGGGATGTGCTGAGGCTCTATCTCATAGAGGGTTCATTCTGTCTCCACAGGCCGCCCTTTCTCTGTCTCCAAGGCAATAGATGCATTAATGCACTCTCAGACAGTGGCCTGCCGTTAAAGTGCTCCTTTGTAAGTGCAGCTTTGGTAGCTTGGAGAGCTGACTACGTCATGTGAGCATTTTTCAATGCCACGAAAAGCTGGGAGAAAGAAAGAATCTGAATTTGTTTAGCTAGGGCTAAGTTGCCCTGAGCTATTGGCACTCATCTTTTCCTTGGCACAAACTTTTTTGTAGCCAGTCTCAGAGTCTCAGTTCTCAGCAGTTCTCATTTCCAAAGAGTTAATAATCTAAATGGGCAGACAGTCAAGCCTTACCTCAAGGAGGAGTATTAAAGGCTGGTTTAGAGCCTTTTTGGCAGGAGCAGTTGCGTTAATGCTCTGGCAGGTGGAACTCAATTGTTTTTGACTCACAGAAACCCCCACAGCTCTTACGAGAGCACAGGCTGGTGGAGCAAAAGTCTGAGCATTCCACTCCCTAGATGACATCCTGAGAGGAGGTTTCATGAGGATGTGACCTGCAGGTGCCATGGAGTGTGCATTTCTGTGGAGCCTGAAGGCCAGGCTGAGCACAGCCTGAGCACCCCTGAGCTGGAGCAGGTCTGTCCCTGTCAGCAGTGGTGGCTTCTCTGTGCTGGAGCTGTTTTCCTCACAGGAGATCCCTTTCCAGCCCAGTTGGATCATTCCCACCGGCCTCACAGTCCGCACGTGACAGAGCATTGACGCAATTCAGGATGTTCCTCCTCCTTTGCCCTGGGCAGCTTCACCAAATACAAGTGTGTTCCACCAGATGTACTCAAGCACATCTTCCTGACAGCTCCTGTGCCAGCTCCTCTTGCTCCAGTTCAGTGACAGGACTTTACTGGTGAAACTCCTTCCAGGTCTTTACACAAGTTTCTGATTTATCTCCTCTGTGTTCTGTGGAAAGTCAGGCTGCAGCATTCAGGAGCAACAGTACAATTATGTGAGAGCTCTTTTTCCCCCTCAGAGAGGACAGAGTGAAAATCTCCAGGGATATCTGTTTATCTTTTGGCAGTGCCTGGCGAATGCTTAATGCTGGTCAATATTAAACAGTCTTGCTTGGGACTGGCATTTAAGAAGTAACAAATATTATGTGTGGTGGTATTCTCTCAACTAACGTCTCTTAGGTGCTGTTGCGAAGACCTGGGGCATGGTGAGAGGGAGGAACAATTTTAATCCTTGCAGACAATAAATTGAAGAATCAGCTGTATATCAGGAGAACTTTTCAGGCGGCAAATATTTGAGGAGGCATTTAATACTCAAATGCTGGTCAGGAGCCTTAGGCAGGGTAAGAGATGTGCCAAGGGCATTAGTGATGAACGGGACTGGGTTTGGGTGTGCGCTGCAGGGTTGTGCTCCACGAGGTGACAGATCACACACAACCAGGAGCACAGCTCAGTGAGCACCTTGATGGACACTGGTGTTTTAAACAAATCACCTTATGGGTCTATTAGCTGTGTCCAACCCCTTTGTGGTAGGCTGCAAACATGAGTTATTACAGTGGAAAGTGCTCTAAAAACACTAATTGGCTTTGTGTCAAGGGGGCTGATCATACATCTCTAAACTAATTCAATTAAATGCTGTGGGTGGTTTAATTTTTGTTCTTAGCCAGTTTTGCTTCCAGCTCTCATTAGGGGGATTTTTTTTTTTTAACCTTATTGGACTTAAAGAACAAACAACAACTTTCTGTTGCTGTAGGCATTTTCTCCTTAAAACTTCCCTTTACTAAATACTGAATCAAATTTTTACAGGGCTGATTTGCATCACTTTGCACTGGTACTTCTGAATGGCACTTTGGGAGTTTCTCTTTAAAAAGAGTTTAATACTTATTTTAGTTATTTCAGGGAAGAAAAAAATTTCATAGAAAATCAGTAGGTTCTTTAAATATGTTTGCATTTTACCAACAGAAAGTTAAAATATTAATTGTTGTTTAATAAGCTCCAGCTGAGCCACAGATATGATAAAAGCAAAGATGAATGTTTCTGTGTTCTGAAACAATGTTCCTTCCCCCTCTGCACCCAAATGTTTTCCTCTAACAGTTTATTCTTTCCTTTTCTCTATGTAAATATTATGGGACTCTGATGTAAGTGTTACAGATTGCATGAATTTTCTTCTGAGGTGTTTGGAATAGACTAGCATTTAACAACTTACTCATTTGTGGGATGTGTTTTCATTAATGGATGTCTTTGTTGATGTGATTAGACTTGTTTGCTTTGGTTGCATTTGACTCCAGCTTTGGAAAGGATGTCTGCCTCTGTTTTGTGGCTCTTGGGCAGTGTGTGCTGGTGGAGTTGCCTGCTCCTAACTTCTTGGTTTGGCAATGAAAACTGCTGGGGAAGTACAGGACTTGGGTCAATGTCTTTTGGAAATGATGGTGAATTTATCTTTGTTGCAGGGGAAAGAAGCTGATGGCCATCGTATAATAAATATCTGTTTTCCCGGGCTTTTTACTTGGTGTGCAAACCTCTTTATGTGAATTATCCCCTGGAAAGGCTTAACTTTGGAGTGACCTTACCTTCCATTACAATAATACAATACCTTGCTCCTGTCTTGTGTAGTCTGTGACTGTGGTTTTCCCCATTGCTCCTGAGGAATTACAGTGATGGGAGGAAGAAGTATTGTGCCCAGCAAAATAAGGGGAGGTCCAATTTCTCTCAAAGTTGCCTGATTCCTACTGTAACTGTATTTAAATATCCAGATTTTTCAGAGTGTCTAGATCCAATTAATTTGGTCACCTGTAGTTAGAGTGGGCCAGGTCCTGATCTCTGTTGTACCCATGAAAATCTATAGGAGTTACTCGGGATTTTCACAGCAGCACAGACCAGAGTCTGAATCAAAGTGATTGCTGAATCCCACTACTGAATCCCAGTAGTTACTGTAGAAAGAGCGTTGCAAGTGAGATTTCTTAGCCCTTGTTTAATCACAAGATTAAAGATGATGATGACCTGGCCCTACATTCACCTGTCTGTGCTTGGTTGTTCCCTGTGATGCATTTAACAGCTTAGATCCCAATTCTCAGAGCACTCGAATTTCTACTTTAACTTGAAATGTGCCCAGTTTCAGGACTTCCCACACAATGTGGCAAATACTGTGCTGTATCAGTGCCCTTTGGAGGAATTAAGATATAATGATAGGAACTAGAATTAAAGGGTCCATTTCCTTAGACTGTTTATAGTCAGATTCTGTCTTGCCTTAGTGGAGAGAGGAGTGTAGTCTGGTCTGGGTGTTGAAAAGGTGTTTGCCAGAGGCAGCAGCAGCTTTAGTCCTGGCACACCAGCCCATTTCCCATTTCTGCAGCAATCCAGCCCCTCCACACAAAGGTGTGGAGCCACAAATGTAACAGGTGGAGACACCTGAAGCACAGCCTGCCCTGAGATGGGAGAGAGTGTCTCCCAGAGAGATCCAGATCAAAGGTCTGGTGTGTGATCCATGTTTTTACACAGCCACCTCCTGGCTGTGGCACAGTCCCTGGGGCTGTTGGCTGCTTCCCTGGAGCAGCATGCACTTCTGGCTCTGCTACTTTGTGGACATCTGATAGTGACCTGAGACCCCACAGTCTCAGATCCTAAAGGTGTCTCTTAGAAACACTCAGGAGGTCACCCAAGGCCAAGTGCTGTCCTCAAGAAGCACATGCCAGCCCTGACAACACATTTTGCTCCTCAGTCTTTACCTTCTCCAGTAACAAACTTTGGTGTCCCAGAACCCATCCGTTCACTTTACATCTCCATCTCCTTTCTCAATGGTCAGAAATGTAGTGGAAAGGCCTGGGATAGCCCCGCTTCTTCCCTTTTCCAGTTCAGTGAGGCTGAAGCAGAACTGGTTCCCATTTGGCTGGTTTGCAGTGCCTCATTCACAGTGAGATGGAGCACGGAGGAGGGTGTCAGACCTCTCAGGTGCAGGGATCAAAGCAATATGTGCCAGCTTGGAGGCTGAGCTCTCCTCTTGGTCTTCACGGAAGCAGCTCCAGGACATGGATGTGACGCTCAGGCTGATGGGGAGAATGAAAGAGATGAAAGAGCCTGCAGGAGGCTGTGCCTACAGTGGATACAGGTGACACGGATGGCAGAGCTGTCTGGAAATTTTTTTGACCAGCACCCAAATCAAGAGAGAGAACAATAAGTAAGGAAGTAATGTATGCTGAAAAAACATTGGGAGTGTTATTAGGGCTGACAGCTGCTTCTGTCTCCTCTTGCAGCACTGGCTGCAAGAAAAGGGAGGCAGGGCACTTTTTTCTGATCCCATCTGCTCTCAGCCTCAGTTTCCAGTGTCTCATCACTCTAGTCCCTGAACACTCTGACTGGTTCTCCAACACGTCTCCATCCTGTTCCATTCAAAGTCCTTTTTCCCTGGGGAAAGCCCTGGTCCCCTCACAATGGCACGTGGCTGAAGGTGTGGTGGTGTGCCACTGTGCAAACCTCAGTGAGGTCGTTGAAAGAAATTCTGAACCACTTTTACTAAACTTGTCTCCTTTTTTTTCTCATAGAGAGGCAACAATGACCAGTTTCCACATCTAAAATGGCCTAAGCTAGGCTGCTCCTGAGTAGCTCACTTCCCAAGTGGAGAGATAAAATAGTAAAATAAAACATTCCTGTACTGTTTTGCCCTGTGGTCTAGGGAGTATTTAATTCTCCCCACAGTGTAATCTTCACACAGCAGTCACACACAGAAGAAAAACGATTCAGCATTATCCCTGGCCTCTGCAACGTGACTGTCAACATCTTAATTACAACTGGGAAAAAAATCAACCTCCAGCTCTTCCTGGAGACCTCTGTTGGTGTCTTCCAGCCTGCCCAGGCACATGGTGATAAAGGGGTAGAAACACAGGGTCAGTGGGCAGAGGATGGTTTGCACAGACCACTGTCTCCAGCAACAGCTGCATCCTGTGGGCTGAGAACAATTAATTGCTGACTTCAGTTTGGCACTGGAGGGAGCCCCAGTGACCTGCTTGTGACTGGTGGTGTTGCTGTAGCCAAATCACTTTCCTCTGTCTCTCTGTTACCCAACTGAAAGAGCGGTTGGGGAATTCAGTTCTTTTGGGCTTTAAGAATCAAAATGGATTAATAAGTATTTGATGTTTAAGAATCCTCTTTGGTTTCAGTCTTTGGGCTTTAGTCTTTGGAAAAGCAGACTTGCAGTCAAGGTGAGACAAGAAGCACAGAACATTATACCTATGTGTGTTCATGCAACAGTCAAAGTGTAGACCCAGTAATTGTGATTAGTGCCATCTACACAGCAAACACTTCCAGTCCTGACATGTTTCGGAATGAAAAAAGCCGCCTCGGAAAGCTCCAGCCCTGCTGGTAAGGAAACTGTGGAGATGCAGGAAGCTTGGTCATGTTGGGTTTCCTCTTATTCTCTTGCTTTGGATTGTTCATTAAAAATGCTGTCTCATTTCACTGTCTGGATTTAAAGCAGATGAATTTTGTTGTGGAGTGTGACCAGTCCCACAAAGGTCCAAGGATAAGAACCACCACCTCTGTGTGTAGTCATGGGGCAATAATCTGCCTTCAGATCTATCAGTGGAGTTAATGCTCCATCACATTTACATTTACTTCAGAGTGACAGAAGAGAGACTTTTCCCTGCTCTGATCTTGCAGCAACACACCCACTTGCTGAGGGTCCATTCCATGCCTGGTGAAGCTTCTGGTGAATCTCAGACTGGGTGCTTGCCTTGAGATCTCTCAGCTTCAAGTGTGTTAGTGCTTCTGTGCTTCGTGTTTCTGCATCCCAGGCAGCTTTCTGTGCCAACTGGAGGGCTTCAACACCCATTTGGAGTCTTCTAGAGGATACTCCTCCTGGAAGCAGTAAATGTGCAGAAGCTATGGATGGAGTCAGCAATTCAAGAAATCAGCTATTTTGTTTATCCCTGAGCAAAACAAAAGAGCCTCTCTTTCTAGAATCAACCTCCCAAACGTCAGGGACTGTGAATTTAGTCTCAATTCTATGTAAAATAATAAAAACAGAGCTTATAGTGGGTTTGTAAACAAGAGCTGCTATTACTAGAGTGTGTGTGTGAATCTTCTGCCAATTAATCCCTGGGAGATGCATGGCTTTGCAGTGAGGTGACATTTGGCAGCCTGTGAATCAAACCATCACTGATCTCTCCATCCTTTGTCTTCACATTTAGACTGTAAATGGCCATGTTAAATAGGTGAAATAAGTGTGGACAATAGGTATGAGAAGCCGCCTGAGACAAACTGTGAAACAAAAGGCTCGGTGTTCTCAGATGATGAAGAGAACGATTTTGCATCCCTGAACAAAAGGCCCAAAAAGAAGGATCAACCCCTTGAGGTATTTCCATATTGTCTAGGCTTCTCCTTCTGTGACATTCCTTGAACCTTCAACTGAACAAATCTCTCTCTTTGGTGTAAAACCACACAGTCCAAGCAATACATTTCTGTTTTTTCCGAGTGTAGGTCTTGCTGTGGGTTCGCTCATTTTTTTTCCATGTGTGGATTCCCTTAAAGGAGTCTGAATTTGTGCCTGTAGAAAAATCAGTTATACTGGGTTTGGTCAGCAGTTGCAATCCCTTCTGATGGATTGTCCTACCTCTGGGGGCCAGAAACTACTTTGTTTTATGGTCAAGCTAGGAAAAAAGGAGATTTAGGTGGGGTCTAAATAAAACCTCACAGTGCTGCAGTTCCTTATCTATATGAATATTTATACCTTGCTGCATTGTGGGAATGCAAAAACATGGCACAGTCTTGGGTTTGAAAGTCCTATAAAATAGAAATTACAAAGTCCTCCCTTGTGAATGATAAGATCCTTTCAGAGCCTTACAGGTAAATAGATTGATGCTGTTAAAGAAAACAAGGCTTTGGATATTTATGTAAATGGAGTAGAAGAGCCTTCCAGGCCTTGCAGTGTTACCTGGTGCTGTGACAGAGCTCCACGCTGAGAATTCGTGCTCCTTTACAACATCCGGTAACTGTTTCTTGTTGTGAAGCTTGCAAGACACACACTTTTGAGAGAAGTAGGCACTGCAGATTAGGGTTTTTCTTTTGTTTGTTTGCTTGCTAGTCTAACTCCTTTCTGTCTCAGTGTGGAGAACAGGGTTAATCACAGTAAACAATTCCATGGAGTTAGTCTGCCTCCTCCTGGGCATTCAGGGCTCCTTCTTGTCAAAGCTCTCTTTGTCAGCTGACTGCAAGGCAGAATTCCAGTAGCTGATTTCTAAAATAATTTCTGTTGATTGTGTCTAGCCTCTCTCCCAAGCAAGAGGCTGATTTTTAAGAATTCTGCTTTGAGAGAATTACAGATGTTTCACCTTGGGGACCCCTTCAGCTTTGTACTGCCCATGAGCTGTGCCCTCTGAGGTGCTGCAGATGGGTTGGACAGTGCAAGATGCACTGTGAGACACCAGGGCTGGCTCCCTGCCACCAGTTTGATATCCTGACCCATGAGCTGCTGTACATGGCACCAGTTTGACCTGGCTCTTTCAACTGTTGTGTTATTAGCAATCCTTAGCCACACCTCTAACCGAGCGCCAGAGGGGAAGGTGTCGGTGTAACCTGAGTAAAGGACTACAACAGGGGTTAGTCCTCAGCTGGTTGTTCATTAATGATCCTCAGAGCCAAGATCTGCTTCTCCATTGCTTCATGCCTGGAATGGGATCCTTGCTGCAGGGGTCCCTCAAAGATGGGTGAGTTGTAAGGAAAGAAAATACGTTTTCCTATTATGCCACTGAAGTTTTGTCTTGCTTTTCCACAGGCACCGCCTAGGACCCTTAGACCTCGCTTCAGGAAGAAAAGTACCTCATCCTCTGCCACTGAAACAATGTGAGTGCAATGAGCCAATAGCACCAAGATCCACAGAATGTCTCTCTTCTGCCTTAAAGAGCTACTCGTTAATAATGTAGGAAACAGCAGTGGGATGGATGTGCTTTGATGTCCAGCGTTGTAGACATGGCCTTTCTCTCTCCCCTCTCCATATCCCTCTGTGCCACGCTGCTCCTGTGGGTCCGTGACGTGGGTAGGACAGTCTGGCACACACCTGCAGGTGAGGGGTCCTGGTTTGGTTTGCAGAGTGTGCACCCACCCACGCTGTACCTTCGTGATTTCATTTGTGTCTGCATAGCTCTTGCTCTGTGAATGCATAGCAGAAACAACAATAATCAGTTACTCACGATGATACGTTGACGGTGTATTTATTTATGGCTTTATCATTGATGAAGTGGATTTGCAGAACCCGTGGATTTTTCTTTCCTCCCTTCCTCCTCAAGACTGTGAATGACGTAACAAATGTCAAAGTACTTTGACTGTACAAAATGTCCAAGATTCGTTAGCGAAAGCTGAGCTGCAACTACAATTCTGTTTCTGCAAGTAAATCACGTGTTCTGAGAAAATCGTTGTGCTAAACCCATAGAGACAGAACCACCTACAGAGGATGAGGAAGAGACATGCAAGAGAAAATAAATAGTTTCAACAATGTAATGAAGGAGGAGTCTTAATTTTGATCAGCCTGAGCCAGGAGAGTATTTTGTGGAAAACAATGGCGGGTAGAAGAACTAGATCCCACTGCTTGTGGCCAGTGTTCTGCTGCCAGTTTAAAAGTGTGAGCAAGCCAGGCATGTGCCAGCTGCAGCCACAGAAGTTAGAATTGCTTTAGTGATGCATTTCCAGGGGAAAACAAACCTTTCTCCCCTGCTGCAACAGTGCCATTCCCAGCACTCTGCTCTCCTGGTGAGGGGCTGCTGTTCTGCTTGCACAAGCAGAGGAGGGTGCTGGGTCTGAGCTGGTTTTTAAAGCCTGGAGTTTCTCCTGTAACGTGGAGTTTGGTTAGAACCACGAGAACCAGATGGAGTGGTGTATTTGTATCCATATATAAATGAGACATATAAAAGGAAGAGGAAGACGTGGTAGGGTTTGTGTATTTGTGCTTCAAGTTGGTGTCTCTTGTGAGTGTTTAAGCATGTGAGATTCACACATAATTTAATTACGTGGCCCTTTGTGTTTGCTCTTGAACCTGTCACATAGACTAGAAAAACATTTAGCATTATGTTAGGATGTGCCATCACCAATGGATCAGCACACGGGCTCCGTGGTGAACACTGCTCATGTAGGTCAGGTGTTGCAGCCCAGGATGGAGTGTGTCAGGCTCAGAGAGAACTCTGAAGTGGCCTTTGAAACCTTTCCTGTCCAATGGGTCCCTGAGGCCTCCCCCACAGCTTCCTACACATGTGGGGAAGAAAGGAAGAAATTAATTATGTGCACACACAAATGTATACCTGACCTGGCTGGGAAATGGAAAAAGCAAGCAGGTATTTCCTGTGTCTGCCACAGTATTTGGCCTCATTACCTGAGAATTTTATTTCCTTTACATGTGCTGATTCAGTCATATTTTGCAATGTGCAAGAAGGAAAAATTCTTCAAAAAGTAAACCAACAAAGCTGTCTAAATAGCAGTTACAGAAGAGTCAGTCCTTGGAAGATACTCAGCAAAAGCTTTGAGGAGCTAAGCTTGTGTATTTTGTTTTTAAGCGGCTTTAGAGTTTATTTGATTTCTTTTGGCAAACATTAAAAATAAATAGAAAAACTGCCTGCACTGTTAGCAGAAAATAAAATCCTGTTGCAAGCAAGCCATGTTTCCCTGCTATGCAATGGGCTGCTGTAAGATAAAAAAAGAAGCTGACAAGTTTGCACTCAATTATGCCAAATAACCCCAACAACATAGAGCTGCAAAACATCTGACAAGTTCTAATCTCAGACACACTGTATTAACATTGATTCTCACTAAAACTATTAAATGTGCGTCTAATCTGCTGTTTTACTGAAAACTTGACTGTTTAGCATTTCTTAAGTGCTGAGGTGAAATGTTGACAAGGGAGTTGCCTTATATCTCTCAAAACATTCACTGTATAAATGAGAAAAATAAACCTTTTCATATCTCTGGCAAAAATGTATCAGTTTATCAGCGGAGCTGTATATTTGTGTATAGACAGACAGACATGTCAATGCCTGACCACGTGCACTCGTGCTCTAGTGTTCTGTACAGACGAGAACGGCCACTCGCTTTTGATTCCTCACCTTCCTCACACAGGTTGTTTACAGGTCTTTCCCCAACTCTGTCATTTCACCCATTGGCTACGAGAATAAACGACACCGGTGAAGTCTTTTGTTCCAGTTTTTCTCTGGATCCTCTGCCAAGGAACAAGCCCGATTCCAGCGAGTCGCCTTCCTGCGCTGCTGCTGACCCCTCCTGGCACACCGGGGTGTGCAGGACCCGGCAAGGAGAGGATGCAGGGATGGATGGATGCCTGGATGGATGGAAGGGGAGGCAGCAGTTCTTAGCTCCCTCCCAGCTCCAGCTCTGAGGGTGCAGGCCAGCTGACAACTTCCAGATCTCTCCTCCTAAAATCAAGCAGTCTTTCATCAGATGGTTTAAAATAGCAACAGATCTGGGTTAGGTAAAACCAGCCCAGTTTTGGGACCTTTCAGGCAGCTGGCCCCTACCATCAGTCCTGTAGGGCAGGCAGGCACCTCCTGATGTCTCAGGGAGGGCCGAGAGAGTGGAACCCTGAAGGGAAGAGGCCAGCCCATGGAAACAGCCTTTGCCCAGCTCAAGGCTCCAGTGAAATGTGCATTATTTTGAGCACATAAAATCGAGGCTGAGGGGAAGGAAAGTGCAGCTGAAGATGGTCTGTGGTAAACAGGCCTGTGAATTACCTCACCAATTTACTATAAATCCACTCAGTTATGAAGAGAATAAGCTCAGAGCAGCCCAGTGCAGCCCTCAGTGCCTCCTCTCCTGCCACGGGGGCCAGTGTCAGCGCAGCTCCAGCGGTCGCCAGCTGCTGAATCGGGATCACATCTAACACAAGGCACACTTCTCGTGTGTCACCCTGGAGTGAATCCCGCACTCACCTAAATTATAGAAGTGCAAACCCAGCACAGAAGGAATCAGGTAATTTATTCCTGCCGGGAGGGGAAAAAGCTGCTTGGAGAGAGACGATGCTCCTCCTGTAAACAACCTGCTGCCTCTGGCTGCTCTCTGACGCGTCCCCATGTCGTGATGAACCCTCGTGACCGAATGCTCGTTACCCACAGTCTCCTTTTTGCTGTTAGTTTCGGGTCCCCTTTTTGCATCCAGCACCGTATTTGAACTAGCAGAGAACACTACGTTGGGATTTGCGTTTAGACAAACTATTTAAGGCTCATTACTTGTGCACTTGGTGTGATTTTCTTTCCTGTGATGGGTAGAAAAGGTCTGTGATGCAGTGGTACACACTTGATGCCTCACAAGGACAACAGTATTCCAAAGGTTGATGTTTTGCTGGTTTTGTTATACTGCTTGATATACATCTTGAATAAAGTCTTAATCTTTTCTTTATTAAAAAAAACAAAACATCTTTAGTCTGTTCAATGTATCTGGCAGGCCAGAATAATTCCTTTGATCGCTGTATTATTTTTATCTGAATTCTGGCTGACTGTATATAGATGTATTCACTAAGTGCTGCATGTCCTCCAGAACTTTCTGTATTATGAACTGGAAAAAGAACAAAATACAGCTACTGAACACTCTGAGTAATTAGTGAATTCATTGAAATGCTACAGCCTTGTACAGCAAACCCCCTCTTGCTTACACAGGCAGCTCTGGGGCTGATAACCAGGGACTGTCTGCTCAATAATGGTTTAATTATCAGTCAGTGTTTTGAAGCAAATGCTTTTTTCATACACTTTCTGCAAGTAAATCTCTGATGTATCCTATAGCAAAACCAGTCTAGTTTCTCTGCACACTCCAAAAGGACCCTCTAATAAACCCTTGGGTTTGTTCCATTTATGTGTGACCAGGAATATGAAGTCTGAGGTCTAGTTAGGCTTAAAGAAAGAATAAACAAGAAAATACTCCTATTTGCCTGCTTGAGGATGTCGTGCAGGACCCAAAGAATATATTATACTACTCAAAAGCCTACACAGGACACAAAATGTGAGTCCTGTAATGAAATTTGGTGGCCAATGCATTTTAAAATCAGTTACAAAAACTGCATGTAGCCATGAAACTCTGGGGTTTGGGCTTTTCTTTCTATGCTCTTCTAGTAGCATGGACACATGGCAAGTTTATCTAGTATCATGACAGGCAACAATGCTGAGATGGACCCTGCTCTCCTTTCTCCTCTTCCCCCAGGAGACTCCATTTAGTGAGACACCATCCGGTATGGATGCAGCAAAAAAGATCCCGGGATTATTTAAAAATATTTCTTAAAAAAAATTTAAATATGTTGACTTACTTTTAATGTTACACACAATCACAGGAAACCACCAAAAATCAGAACACACAGGTGACCAGCCTGACCTTTGCTAAGTAAAAGACAAACCACAGCTGAAGAGAATATTGGATATTCCTTTATTTTGGGCATTGATTCCCATAATTCCGCTCAGATGATATGCACATGTTTATTTAGAAAAGTTACAGGCATTGGACATTTATATTCCAACATTCAGACCGTGGCACACAACCACCCCCTCCTTCCTAGAGAGGTGCAAAAACCAACCTGAGGTTTCTACACCTGAAGATTCGTTCGATCCTGATACTTCTGGTAGGGATCATCAACGTACCAGTTCCTCCTTTTCCAGAAGGAAGTGGTCATTTTATCCAGGAGTTTACACTGTGTTCTGTTGCACAGCACGAACTCCCTCAGACGCTTCTTCTGGGAAGCCGACTTCTTCCACAGTTTCTTCTTGTAACCAGCCTGTCAGAAGAAAACACATGTAGAGAAAAAAACAACTTTTTAAGTAGGTCACTGCAAAGACACACACAGCCACACTGCTCAGCACAGCAGGATAAGTCCCTCGCTTTCAGGCAAATGGGAGTCTCTCTACAGAGCTTTTTTTAACTTCCATACCAGCCACTGCCCTCCAAGGGAAGGAAAACAATCAAGACTTTACACTGACTGTAAAGAACAGGCTCATACTACCCAAAAAAGTCTCACCTTTCTCCTAACCCAGAGGCCGTTGTGCAGCCGGAGGAACCTTTTGACAACGGCTTTCACGCTTTTCCTCTTCCCCTTCCGTAGGCCGTAGTAGGTGAGAGTCCTCGCTGGCTGCTGGAGGATACTTGGAAGTAGAGGTGTGACACTAAAGAAAAAACAACCCCAAAACAGGGGAAAAATAAAACAGGAATGAAACATCTTTTTCTAAAAGTAATCACTGCGCTTTTCACATAAAGAGAGATCAGAAGGGGCTGTGGCTTGTGTGAAGGTTAACAAGGACTCATCTAACACTACAGCACAGCACCTGATGACTGAGGAACAGCAACTGCAGGGCTGGAGTCTTGCTAAAATTCAACTCGAAGTTATTGTTCCACACAGAACACCTTTTTTTTTTTTTCTTTTTTAAATCTACTAAAAGCAGTCATACACTCAAGCACTAACATTCAGCTGTTAACTGGGATTCAGAAATGACTTTCAGAACATTAATCACAGAACAGTTCGGGTTGGAAGGGGCCTCTGGAGATCATCCAGTCCAGCCCTCAGCAGCAGCAGAAGAAACAGCAGCGATTACAAGAAGACTAATTGTAAATTGGGGTGCAGAGTATGTCCCATTTTACCTCCTGCTTCAAGCATTAATGGTACAGGAGGGGGAAGCTTGGGGCTAACACAGACCTGCTGCTGAGTGCAAGGTCTTGGAGACATTTAAAAGATGTGGCACTTGGGGACATGGGTTAGTGGCAGCCTTGGCAGTGCTGGGTTAATGGCTGGACTTCATGATCTTAAAGGTCTTTTCGAACCTAAATGTTCTATGAATTCATCATATTCATATATAGAGAGGTGTTTCAATATGTATGTAATATATATTACATACTATTTTATATAATTACATATAACAGAATATATTAATACTAAAAAAATGAGGAAATATTAATACATTAAGAGAATACATACAATGTATACTATATATAATACACATTAACATATTGCATTATATTTTTATAAAATAATATATATAAGTATATATATAATATACACAAATATATATATTTAAACATATATTTACCTATCCATTTAAAATAATAGGTCATAAATACATTTGAAATAGTTCATATGCAAATAGGTAAAACATTTACATAAACACGTAATTTATATATATTAAAATAGATAAGTAAAATATTTTATATATCTATTAAAATATAGAAATAAAAATATTTTCTATTTAAAAATAGATGTTGAAATGCATAAAGATAATAAAAGTACACAAAAGCATACATAAATGTATAAAAGTATATATAAATATGTAAAATGTATATATACACATACATATGTACACATATATATACACACACATATACATATGCATACATATATACACATACATATATATACATATAAAAATATAAAAGCATATATAAAATTATAAAAGCATATATAAAAACATAAAAGTATATGTAAATAGGTAGAAGTGTATATATACACATACATATACACGCATATATAGATACACACACACGTATATATACATACACACACGTATATATACATATACACACATATACATATACACACATACATATATACACACACATATATATATATATATATATATATATATATATATATATATATATATATTTTGCCCCAGATATACACATAGAACTCATTTTAAGTGGATATTTTGCAGGAGGGACAACCCGCGCAGCCAGTACCTGCTGAGCACGGAGGGTGCCGCTGTCTGGGGCCGGTTCCCTCCGAGCGGCCGCGGTGCCCGGAGCGGGGCCCGGAGCGGGGCCCGGAGCGGGGCCGGGGCCGGTCCGTGCCCGACACACCGGGCGGGGAGGGCGGAGAGCGGGAGCGCCCGGGGCGCCCAGCGCCGCAAGATCCCTGGGGGGACACGGAGAGACCCTGAGCACGAACTGTGACAAGACACACACACCCGCGAACCCGACACCGCCCTGCACCGACCCGACACCGACCCGACACCGCGCTCCGAGCCGCCGCCGCCGCCATGGCCGCGCTGCGCCGGGCGGGGCCGCGCTGGGACCGCCCACAGGCAGTGCCGGGGCTGCTGAGGGACCGCGCCGGGCTCCTCCTGCTCCCAGGGCCCCGCACAGCCGCGGGGGTCAAAAGTGTCCCCACCACACTCTCAAATTAATCGCGAGCAGTGGTGGAGGTTAACGTTGTTCTGGCTTGGCTTCCTCTCCCCTCCCCTGTTTTTAAGCCTGTAAAAACTCTCGTAAAAGTCTCTTCTAAAATGTCTCGTCCACTAAAAAGTGGATTTAGCGTATTATTTCTGAACGTCACTGATGTATTCTGTTTGGTTTTGGTTTTTTTTTTTCCGTTCAGAAATCTGGCTGGGCCCGCTGGAGGATGTGACGGAAATGGCTCCTGAGGGCTCTGAGGGACAGGTGCGATCTCTGAAAGATTACACCTGTAAATTGTGAATAAATGCTGTAAAATGCACTGCGGTACATCTGTGTTACGTTCAGGTTTGGCTTTTTTTTTTTCTTTTTCTTTTTTTGGAAAGTTTCTTTTTTTCTGTTACAACGCAGAAAATAAAGCCATCTGGACGCAATCCTGTGCAATGTGCTCTGGGATGACCCTGCGATGACCCTGCGCGAGCAGGGAGGTGGGGCCAGGTGACCCACTGTGGTCCCTTTCCAAGCTGACTCATCCTGTGGTTCTGCGATTTTTATTTTTTATTTTTATTTCACTCTGTCCCTCACGGGGACAGTCGCGGGACCGCCCGAATCCGGCGCGCGCGCCGCCCCACCCCACTTCGCGCGACGGCGTCTCGCGACCCCTTCCTCGCGCTCCGATTGGCGGCGCGCGGCCGTCACGCGGGACCGCTCGCGCAGGCGCGGTGCGCCCTGAGGGGCGGGGCAGGGAGGGGGGGCGGAGGCGGCGCCGGCAGGACCCGCGCACGGCGCCTTCCCCGTGGGCCGCGCCGGCCGCCGCTCCGAGCCATGCTGCGGGCCTGCCGCCGGGCGGGGCTCGCCGTGGCCAAGCAGGTGAGCGTCGGCGGCGGGAACCCCGCGAGCTGCCTCCCGCTGTCACCGTTGAGGCCGCGCCGGGCCTGCGGAGCGGGGTTGGGGTGGGGTGGGAGTGTGGGGGGGTCCTGTGACCGCGGCGCGCCGCGCGCTGAATGACTCGGCACGCGCGTGCCGCGATAGGCTGCGCGGCTTTTGACTGGCGGGCGCGACAGCCAATGGGCGGGGGGGGCGGGGGTTGGTGGGTGGGGCGGACTGCGAGTCCCGGCGTGCCGTGCGGCGCCCGGGCCGTTCCGTACAGCGCTGCCCCGCCGCGGTGCGCGCCGGGACTCGTAGTCTGCGACGGGGGCTGCGGGGCGCGCCGCGGTGCACGCCGGGGGCTGTAGTCCCGCCGCCATGGCCGCGCCGGGCCCGCCGCCCCGCTCCGCCGGGCCGGACTAGGGTAGCGCCGGGGCCCGCGGACAGGGCCTCGGGGGCGGCGGAGGCTCGGCGGGGCCGCGCACGGAGCCCTGGCTCCGCGGGGCGGGGTGGCGGGCGCGCTCCTCCGCGGGGAAGGACGTGACCTTGCGTTCCCTGGTGCGGCCTCCCGCCCGCGCACGGCGGCACCGCAGGGTCGGGGCCGGCTCGGGAGTTCCGGTGCCCGGGGCGGAGAATGAGTAATTCGAGCGCTCGGGTGTGAGGGCATCCTTCTGAGCTCACGGTGGGACACCGGGAGGGCACAGCACGCCGGGGGGAAAGTGCCCGTGGGACCCGTGCGTTGTGTCCCGGACCTTTGCCTCTCCTTATCAGCAGAGATAAGGATGGTGATGTGCTGCAGAGGCCTTTTTAAGGCAGTCGGCCAACTTTAGGAAGCCACGGGGGTCTGTGGCGAGGGTGACTCCTCTACCAAGGCCACAACTTTTGTTTCAGCTGTCTTCGTGACTAATAAAAAGTGAGCTGATCAGATCATTTTTATACCCTGCTCTCCATCTCATATTCTTTAGCCTCTATTCACGCCGTTCAGCAAAGGAGAAGCTGTGCATACTCCCCTCCAGCACTGCAGCTGCCTTTCCTCTGCTGCTCCATAAGGCTGGAGAGTCCTCGGGCCAGGTCACCTGATGCCCACTGGAATAAGGCTCCGGATTTGCCAGGCTGTGGAAAGTTTTAGCTGGGAGTTGAGAAGACAGAAACCAGGCTTTGGCAGATGTTTATCACTTGGGGCTATTTGCATGTGCTCAGCCTTTAACAGGATCCGGAACAGCCAGGGTGGTGCTTTGTGGCTGGAAGTGGGTCATCAGGCTATGAGTGAGTGGTGGAAGAATCACAGAATGGTTTGGCTTGGAAGGGACATTAAAGATCATCTTGTTCCACCCCCTTGTCATGGGCAGGGACATCTTCCACTATCCCAGGTTGCTCCAAACCCTGTCCAACCTGGCCTTGGACACTTCCAGAGATGGGGCAGCCACAGGTTTTCTGGGCAACCTGTGCCAGGGCCTCACCACCCTCACAGGGAAGAATTTCTTCCAGAGAACTGTGCAAACACAGAGATGCCACAGCACTCCATGAACTTTGTTATCTATACCTTTATTGATTGTTTCCTTACTTAAAAAACCCCAACTTTTCCTTTATCCCTACTCATATTTCCTGATGAGATTGAGTACAACGGAGGTCTAGTTTGGACAGCGAAAGTGGACATGCAGTGACATAATTTTTATACATTTTTGCTTATTTTTATTCATGTTGAAGGGAAGTTTTGTTCCAGACTGTAGCACATGCACGTGGAGACTGTTTCAGGTCGTGCGGACTTTCTGCAACTAAAACTTGTTTCTTTTTGGTAGCAAAAAGAGAGAAAAACTGCAAATGAGAAACCAGTGTTTAATTATAGTGCTTGTGTTGCAAGAGGTGAAGAGCTGGGGACTCTAATCGAGAAGGGCTTGCCTGATCTGAGATGGTAATAGGTAGATTTTTCACAGAAGTGAAAACTCCTGCCGTGGAAATAAGACCCTCTGGCTGTTGACATTTCTGTTATATAGAAGCTGACAGTGAGGCAGGTCTACCTGTCTTTTGGGATGTTCAGATACTTTTTTACAAGTTAAAAAACCCAGTTGTCTCAGGAGAGCTGGACCTGGTCAGGACTTTGGGGTAACAGGTCCCTGATGATGCTCGGTGTCTTGAGCAGCCTGAGAGAGCAGGGAAGCAGAGTGTGGCTGGATGGGAGTAGCAAAGCAGCTGCTGCTCCCCAGAGCCAGAACAGCATGAGGGTATAAGTATGAAAAATCCCAGTAGAGAACTCATGGTGGAGAGTGGGAAAACTTTTAACCTTCTCTCTTACTGTGAGCTCTGTGTGTCAAGGATCACTAAGCTTGTTAACAAGTAAATTAAAGTTGTGGCTTTGAGAAAAGTTGTTCTTCATACCTTGATTTCCTAAATGTTTGATGCAAATGTGCAGTGCTGCAGAGGGAGTCTTCTCTTATTTGAAGTATTTTTGTAGTTCTCTTTGAAAGGAAACAGGGCTTTCAGTAAAAGTGTGTGATATATAGCAGAAGTCTTGAATGATGGGAATCAGAGTTCTGTGGTCAGATGTCCTTGCTACACCTCACCTCTGTCATAACAAAAACAAACTTCCTCTGAAGTTTCTGGTTTGGTGATTAAATAGTAGATAATGAGTGTAAAATATTGAGCATTTCAGAAGTTGGGTGAAACAAATACAATGTAGAACTGCTGGAGGAGGAAGGAATAGAAACAGCTGCCCCTGCAGTGCCCTTGATGTGGGGATCTGTGCTGTCTGTGCTTCCTCATCCAAAGGGTTTTCTCCGTCTTCTGCATGACAGCAAATGGTTTATTTCTGCCTTTTACACAGCATAGCAAAGCATGTGTGGTGTATTTCTTCCAAATCCTTTGAGGCATTATTACTAAATAAATAACAGTGTTCTAAAAAATTACAAACTCCTGGGAATTATGCAAAGGGGAGATCAGAAACTACCTGCAAGTTTCCGAGTTATGGTGACACAGCAAATAAAACCAATATTATTATGATGGCCAAAAGGGAACAAGGCTTCTTTAAAAAAAGTTATTTTTAAAAAATCAGGGATTTTTTGAGGCAGTAGGCTACTTGGGTGTATTTGGATGTGAGGGAAGACAATCAAACTTGTGTTTCTCTTCATAAAACTGATACCTACAGACTTTTGGTTGTTGTTGCACTGGCCAGCTGTGGCAATTTGTTGCAAAATCTTGAAAGAAAGTTGGTGGGGGCTTGTTTTGGGTTTAGTTGTCACTCCTGTTGCTACACGTGTGAGAGTCCAATGCCATACATTGAGGGCCTGTGTTTTAGTTCCTCTCCTCTTGACAAAAAACAAATAAAAATGAGGATTTGTCTAATCCTAGAACAGCTCGGCTTGGAAGGGACCTCGAAAGGTCATCTGGTCCAAAGAGCATCTGGACTAAAATCAATAATCCCACTGAAAAAACCCTCCTGGTGTACAAAGTGTAAATGCTGAGCTACGAGAAGCAAATGTTCTCCTGGCTCCCTGAGCACAGCCCGGTCCCAGGAGCAGGAACAGATGTGTTTACTGAGGGTGTAGAACTAAGTGTTGTTTACCATCACTCGGTGTGAGTAGGGGTTTAGCCAACATGGACATGGCTGAGCTGGCCCAGGCACCAGAGTTATGGCTGTGGGAGCCTCCAGGATCACCAAGAAGGCAGGTCCAGCCTGAGCAGGGAGGTGGGAGTGACAGTGGTGCAGGGTGGGATAACCTCCAGAAAGCCTGGTCAGGAGCTTGGGAGTGATGGCTTTTATCCAGGTGAGCACTAGGCAAAATAGGGTAATCCCAAAGTGTTGGAAGGGACTGGAAATTCAGTCTGAACTGATCAATAGAAAATCACTTTATTTTTCCCTTCTCATTTCACTGGGTTGAGCTTTATGCATGATGCTGAAATACTCATGGTGAAATAGGGACGTACTGAGAGTCAGCAGCGTGTTCAGCAGTTGATAACAAAATTATTTACAGGGCTTTTCTTGGTGAAATTCCCCTTGAAAGTACCAGTGACGCCTCAGTAAATGCTTCTGGGGCAATCAAGTCAGATAATCAAAAACATTACAGAAGTTATTTATGATTTTGTCACCTGTTTTATCCATCACAAACCAGAAAACCAACCATGGAGTACAGAGGAGACTCCTGAAGGTCTCGGGATAAGAGGAGCACATTTCCTCTTGCTGTACACGTGCTTCTGCTAGTAATTAAAAATGTTTTGGCTGCCTTTCTGGAAAGAGTAAGAATTCAGTGTTCCTGCCCCTTCCTGTCTACACTTTTGGACAAGGATGGGACCTAAACCACAAAGTTGTGCCTGTTGTTGCCATGTGCAAAAGAAAATAGAGAAACTTGGCTTCTGGGGTTATGTTGTAGTGAAGGATCTCCCATTTTTTTCTTTTTTTAAAGAGAAAATTCCCAGTTGGGCGAAATATCTCAACTGTGGGAAAAATTCTTTCTGTGCCTTGTACTTTGATTTTTCATGAATCTTGTATTTCTCTGTTAGTAATTCCCATGTGGGGAAAAAAACCTCTGAGGGGGACAGCTTGTTTCCTTCTGAAGGCTTAGAGTAGCTTAACCAGTCCTTCTAGTAAATCCTAATTTCCAGTTAAAATACAAAGATAAAAATCTTGGATAATGTGGTTTTTGTAAAGTAGAATTTAATGAAATATCACTCTTCATATACTAATTTAATTTCTGTTATAATCTGATGCCTATCTGGAAAGTGTGCGCGTTGTTAATTCTTTTAAAGGAGAAGTCTTGGTGTGGAAGCTCAGGGAGAATTGCTTGTGTGTCTTCAGAATTAAAAATAGTTTAAATAAGTGTCAAATATAGGTTTTAATATTTTTAAGTATCTAAACAGCTGCTGTTGTCTCCTGCACTGCTCACACTGAGCTGTTCTAGTGCAAAAGGTTGTTAAAGAGAATCTGAACTAACTGGGGGCAGGGAGCATAAATAAGCAAAATAAATGCAGAAATAAGCTGGAGTAGGATTTTTTTTTCCCATATCATTTTCCAAAATGCCTAATTACTTCTTAAAAAGCCCTCTCCCTGGAAGCTGCACATGAGGAAGCTCTCCTCTCTGTTTAGGGAAGAGAGTCCAGCGTTGCTGTTCTGGCACCAGTCGTGCTTTCCTTCAGACACGTGTGGTGATGGGGCAAATCAGTCCAATGCTGCTGTTGAGGTGGAGAGACGTTTGAATGTGCTCACTGCTAACTCTTGCCTCCTCCACCCCTTGCAGAATAACCAGTGTGTGAGGGTGTCCCTCCGTCCATCACGGCTGTGCCGCGGATATGCCACCCACTCGGGAGAGTCCGGGTACGTTCCAGGGCTTGGAGGGTGGGACTGGTGGCGACTCACAGGCTGTTTGATGTTTGCCATGTAATACAGTGGACATGGCTTTGACTCCTCTTCCCTCCTCAGTGTGTCTGCAGGCAAAGTCATTGGTGCAGGTGTCCTGTTTGTGGGTGGAGGAATAGGTGGAACCGTCCTGTATGCCAGCTATGACAGACAATTCCGGGAGAGCGTGGAGAAGGCCATTCCCTACTCTGACAAACTCTTCGAGATGGCTCTTGGCCCTGCACCTTCCAGCACACCGATGCCAAAGAAACCAGTGAGTGTTTCCCATTCACCCCCACCCGTTCATTTTTCTGGTTTTTAGAGAGGGTGTCTGCTCTTAGGTTTCAAATTCTGATTAATTTTGGTGTGTGCTAAGAATTTAAAAAATATAAGAATCTTTCAGATTTCTGAAATTAAGAAGGTTTAAGAATTGTGAACTGAGGCACTACTTTGTGCTGCATAAGTGGTGCTAGTGCATTTCCCCAAATCATCTCGTGATTGTGGTCTGTGGGTTGTGAAACTGTTATTTTTATTTACAGTAAAATAACGTAGTAAAATCCCAACTGAATAGCTGCTCTGCTTACACCCAGAAATAAACTGGGGAGAGACAGAGCCAGGTGATGGGCTGGGATTTAACTATTTTACTAGAGGTTTAGTGTAGTTAGTGGTGTTGCAAGATTAGAAAACTCTTATTAGTTTGGAAAATTGATGATATTTCTTATTTTTTATTTTTCAAGATACAGCAAGGTCCCCTGAAGATCTCATCTGTAGCAGAAGTAATGAAAGAGTCTAAACAGCCTGCTCCCAAATCCCCAATAAGCAAACCAGAAGCTGCTGCTCCTTCAGAGGAAAAAGAAGGTAAATTTACAGAATGTCATGTGCAGGGAAGCAAATGACCTAATGATCTCCTGTATCATATATGCTAGAGTAGATTAAAATAGTCCTTTGAATGGTTGAAGATAAACGTTATTATTTCTTAGAATTAATGTTGTTTTCTCTTCGAGCCATAAAATTTGCCTAAAATAGCTTTAGCTCTTTTTTTTCCCTATTTTTTTTAGGAAATGTATTTACCATATAGAATATTTGAAATCTAAGATAAACACTGAGTAACCTGCATAGTTTAGATATGAGACTCAGCAGGAAGAGAACTTTGGCTGCTGGACTCTGAGGCTGTTTGCCCTCTCTTCTTGCAAGCACAAGAAACTTAATTTTGGATAATTGCTGAGCTGCTGTAGAGCCAGATCAGGTGGAAGTGGTTTAGAGAGGAGCAGTTGCCATGTCTTTTTACGTTTACCTCTCATGGCTGTGTGTGTGTGTAACTAATATCTTGTTGCCGTTTGTCCAGGAAATCCTCTTTTTCTGGAAATAACAACATCAGTGTCCAATTAATGTGTTTCTACAGAGGAAAACAATTAAATCTTACAACCCTGATTCTACGTTATAGAACATATCATAGAATCACGGAATGGTGTGGGTTGGAATGGAACCTTAAAGATCATCCAGTTCCATGGGCAGAGACACCTTCCACTAGACCAGGTTGCTCAAAGCTCCATCCAGCCTGGCCTTGAACACTTCCAGGGCAGAATCCCTTCCCTGGGCTTGCTGCCCACCCTGCTGGGGATGCAGCCAAGCACATGGGGGGTGTCTGGGCTGCAAGTACACATTGCTGGGTCGTGTTGAGCTTCTTGTCCACCAACACCCCCAAGTCCTTCTCCCCAGGGCTGCTCTCCACCCAGCCTGGATTTGTGCTTGGGATTGCCCTGACCCAGGTGCAGGACCTTGCACTTGGCCTTGTGGAACTTCCATGAAGTTCACATGCACCCACCCCTCAAGCCTGTCCTGGTCCCTCTGGATGCCATTCCCTTTCTCCAGTGTATTGACCACATCACACAGCTCAGTGTCATCCCCAGACTTGCTGATGGTGCATCAATCCCACTGTCCATGTCACTGACACAGATGCTAAACAGCACCAATCCCAACACTGACCCCTGAGGGACACCACCCTTCACTGGTGTCCACTCGGACATTGAGCCATTGACCACAACTCTGAGAGCAGCCATCCAGGCAATTCCTTATCCACCAGTGGTCCATCCATCAAGTCCGTCTCTCTCCAGTTTGGAGACAAGGATGTTGTGCAGGACAGTGTCACAAGCTTTGCACCAGTCCAGGTAGATGGTGGCAGCTGCTCTTCCTCGTCCACCAACACCGTAACCTTGTCTTAGAAGGTCACCAGATTTGTCAGGCACAGTTTGCCCCTGGTGAAGCCATCAGTCTGTCATCAGTCACTTCCTTATTTTCCATCTACCATATAGCATGGTTTCCAAGAGAATCTGCCCTATGATCTTGCTTACTTATGTTTTTAAAAATTGGAGTTATATTTCCCCTTTTCCAGTCAGTGGGAACTTCACGAGGCTGCCATGACTTCTCAAATATGATAGGTAGTGGCTTAGCCACTTCCCTCAGGACCCACAGAGGAATCTTATCAGGAGCCATGGATTTCTGTATTTGTGCACCTTCAGGTTCCTTAAATGGTCTCAGATGGTGTGACTGGAGCACTTGACAGTGAACACTGAGGCAAAAAGTTATTGAGTACTCAGCCTTCTCCATATCCCAGATAATTAAATCTCCTGTTTCCTTCTGGAGAGGGCCCAGATCTTCCCTGAGTTTGGAGGAGGTGATCCTTGAATATCAACGAGCTTCCTTGGCCTCCTCTTCTATCCAGGGCTTTATCCTGTGGTACTCTACCAAGCAGATCCCTGAAGAACCCAAGGTCTGCTCTCCTGAAGTCCAGGGCACTGAGTTTACTGTGCACCCTCCTCACTGTCCTGAGGATCTGGAACTCCACCATTTCATGGTCCCTGCAGCCAAGGCTGTTCTTGAGTTTCACATTCCCCACCAGCCCCTCCCAGCTGGTGAGAACAAGGTCCAGCATAGCACCTCTCCTCATTGGCTCCCCTATTGCATGGAGAAGGAAGTTGTCACGAATGCATCCCAGGAACCTGGATTGTTTATGCCCTACTGTGCTGCCCGTCCAGTAGATATCAGTGGTTGAAATTCCTCATAAGGACCAGAGCTTGTGAACATGGGGCTGCTTCTCTTTGTCTCTGGAGAGCCCCTTCCACATGGCCTTCCTGCTTGGGTGGCCTGTGGCAGACCCTCACTGTAGTGTCCTCTGTAATCCTGACCCTCAAGCTCTCAGCCAGCTCCTCATCCATCCCCAGGCAGAGCTCCACGAACTCCCATCTGGTCACTGACATAGAGGGTGATCCCCCTCCTCATCTTCCCTGCCTGTCCTTGCTAAAGAGCCTCATCCTTCCATTCCATCACTCCAGTCATGGGAGCCATCCCACCATGTCCCCTGGCAGCTTTGGTGTAAAGCCCTCTTCACCAGCGTGGCAGGCCCTGGACCTCCCCCTGTGTGACAGATGGAGCCGTGAGCCCCTCCTGTACTAACTGGTTTGTTCTGTAACTGTATTTGACAGCAGGCAAGGCTGCAGCACAGATCATCTCTGCAACAGGTGTGGCCATGTCGGTGCCAGCTCCGGGGATACAGACTGAAGAAGGTGAAAAAGATCATATGAATGCAATGAAGGAAACCCAAATCCAAATTTCAAGTGCACAAATTCTTGCTTCTGTGTTGGTATTTGTCAGTGTTTAAAGGTGTGAGTCTCTGTGGCTTTTGCAGAAGAAAATTTCCTTCATCATAGATTTTTAACGTAGTAAGAAGCTGAGATTGATGCCTGGGGCAGGTGTAGGTGTGAGCATCAGAGGGAATCCTGCCTTTATACTGAACTGAATTTGTCCAGTCCAGTTTGCCTCTGCTCTTGGGGGCTCTCTGATTGCTGTTCAGAAAAGTGTCTCTGCCCAGGGCCAGGTGAAGAAACAGCATTTATTGTTAAACTCAGCAAGAGACACTGGCTTCCAGATGATGGTCTCTTTTAGATGAGATTATATGATACTGACTGCTTCCTGTATGAACACATTTCATAAAAAGTAGGCCAAGGGTAAGTAAGTACATGCTGCAGAGTAGCATCAGCATTGCTCAGAGGTGACCTGGTGGGTTTTGCAACGTGGGCTCCCTCCTCAGTTTAGATGCAACTTGCTGTTGGTCTTGAGAGCATTAGTTAAGCCAGTGCTTGCTCTTAGAGGCATTTTAAGGAGCCATAGGCAAGGGAATAGAGGATAGTTGTGATTCACCATTGTGAGTCACCACAGCCCTCTCATTAATCCTTTGTTGTTTTGGTTGGGTTCTCTAAGCATGCCAAAGGGAAACTGGAAAATAAAAAAGAATGGAGATTGACTTAAACTTGGCTCCATAGCTGTTTCCCACTTCTTGCTTTGCCTTTTACTTCTGAATCTTGTGTAATTTTGTGACTAGGCAACATAAAATCTCCAGGTGCATGTGAGGTGTCCATCTTTGATTTTCAGATGTGAGGCTGACCTTTGTAATTAAAAGATTCTTGAGGTAGTTTCAGAAGTCAGATCTACGAAGCAACACTGACTATAAAAATCAGCTTTGATAAGAAAGTTATTTCCCTGCAAGTAATCTGTATAATAATTTGGACTAAACAGTTTAAACAGTTTAACTCCTTTTTACTTCTGAATAGGCAAAGAACATGAAGGTTCCCACGCTATAAAGGAACGGTCACCAGAAGAAGTTGCAGCCCGTCTTGCCCAGCAAGACAAAGAGGAGCAAGAGAAGATAAAAGGTGAGTCCTTACTCTCAGTGTCCCTGTTTGTGTTCTGTGGGGCAGAAGAACTGCGGGACTGCATTGGCTTTAGAGTTCCAAGCTGCTTCCACACCCCTTTGTTGTTGTCCCCTGTTGAAGGGGCAGAGTGAGTGGTGTTGGAAGCTTCTTCCACCCACTCAGAAGTAACTGAGAGTTGAAGAATAATAGAAAATCTGAGGTTGGAATGGACCAACCAATTGAATGGTTCAAGGAAGATAGGAAAATTTACTTGTTTTCTCTAAAGAACCCATTAGAAGAAGTGAACGTGGGATATACCTGCACGCCCCTGCAAAATCATGGGAAAGGTCTCCCACTGAGTAGAGTATTGCTTTTAGTGCAGACTTGCATCTTAATACTTCTGCTCTAAATGAGGAGCATATTTTGTGACCTTCTGTAGGCTGCTGTGCAATTCCATACTGACCAGCTCTTCTGGGTCATAGAAAACAATGAAAAGAGATACAGTAACATGTCATTCTACTAATTATAAAGTTCTTTTCTTTATTGTCTAATTGACTTTATTATTTTTTCCAGCCCTTGCAGCAACTTTAGAAGGAGCCCTAAACACAACTGCCCGTGTAACCCTTCAGGCTATCACTGCTCAGGAGTCAGCTGTGCAAGCAGTGAATGCTCATTCCCAGATCCTGAAGGAGGCCATGGATAATTCTGAGGTAAACGGGACAAATGGGGACGATTTTTTCTTTTTTATTGCGTTCAGCAAACTTTAATCTCACAATTAAACTTGGAAGCTTTTCTTGTAAGGTCCTTCCATTTATCACAGTTTTAACTAATCTTTCCTCTTGTGAAATATGGTGTAGTCAAATAATACAGGGGTTTTGACTGTTTTTGGTTTTTTTTCCTGAACTCCTTTATTTCATTTTTGCAGGAAGAAAAGTTCAAGTTAATACATTAATAGTTTTCACATTGTATTTTAATTAATTATATTTTAATTCCCAAGACCTTTTTTTTTTACCTAGTTTAGGGTATCACACTGTCCACCCCAATAATTCCATTGAACTTATTCCCTTTGCCAAAATCTTCTTGCTTGATTGTTAATTTCTTGCCTGGAAATGGGATGGGGATGTACAAGTGATACCTTTTGTGGTCCTGATGTGCTCACACTGGGGTTTGTCTGGAACTACTGCTGCTCATTCAGTTCTGGAGCAGAGGATATAGATATAATTCAGTTGTTGATCAATTAGGGACATGTGGGCAACTAACCAAGCACCCGAGACTTAATCTAGTAGTTAGTAAAATAACCGTCTTAAGAGTTCACTTTTAATTATTAATTATTAAGCTTGCTTGAAAAATAAAGCAACTTCAAAGTATTATGGTACTTTAATACATGTAGAGATTTCCCCCCAGAATTGTTGTGCACCATACAGTGATCCTCATGTGAGCTCTTCTGCGTGGACAAAGGTTCTGTGGCTCTGGAAAAAAAAACATTAAGAATCAAACAAGACCAAAACAAAACATGGGAAGAGAAACATGACTTGTAAAGCTTCCAGCTGTGCTGTTGAAAAACACGAGAACGTTGCTCAGTTTAAGTGAATTGTTCAGCAACACATGAATCTCTGCAGCGTTTCATTTTTTCAGTATCTCTGACTCAGTGGTTGTAATGACCCTAGTGAGGAATCTGTGCTTTCTTCTTAGGAGGCTGGGGAGAAAAAATCCTCCCAGTGGCGCACGCTGGAGGACGCGCTGAAGGACCGGAGGAGAGCGGTGGACGAAGCTGCTGATGCCCTGCTGAAAGCCAAGTGAGTTGCTTGGTTTAAGTCTTGGAGTAATAAGTCAATATTGCTCATGTGAGGGCTGGCAAACACCAGAGGAGTTTCTACAAAGTGAGGACTCACCTGTGTTCGTACCGAACTGGCGGGTTTGTGCCAAACCAAAAAATAGTTTTATACGCTAATGAGTATTTTAATTTCACGTATGTAAATCTTGGGTGCCCGTGCATGTGGTCCTCACTGTACCAAAGAGTCTGAAACAGTCCTGCTCTTCTTTTAAAGAACTTGTTTATCTTCTTAGTACTTCTACATAGTTTTGGTAAGTTCAAGTTAGATTAAAAAAAACAATCCACAGTCCTTTTAATATTGGTTCATTTTGCCAATATGAAACCTATTGTAAGAGAAGGCTCTGGGGAGACCTTTGAGCACCTTCCAGCACCACAAGGGGCTACAAGAGAGCTTGGAGAGGGACTTTGGACAAGTGCATGGAGAGATAGGACAAGGGCAATGGCTTCAAACTGACAGAGGGCAGGGTTAGCTGGGATATTGGGAAGAAATTCTTTACTGTGAGGGTGGTGAGAGAAGGTTGCCCAGAGAAGCTGTGGCAGCCCCGTCCCTGAAAGTGTTGAAGGTCAGCTTGGATGGTGCTTGCAGCAACCTGGGATAGTGGAAGATGTCCCTGCCCCTTGCAGGGATTTGGAACTGGGTGATCTTTAAGGTCCCTTCCAACCGAAACCCTTCTGTAATGACTCCACAGCTGCACTCCCTGTGTATTGAGTCAGTAACATCACCAGCTTCTTTTAGTTGTAACGAAAAATTAAACCTTCCAGCATCCCTTGGCAGTTCCATTTGCCCACAGGTTTGCTTTTAAGGTTAGATTTTTACTAAGTACCTGTCAAAGAAAAACTTAAATTCTGAAAGGGAGCTCTGCTCGTGCCCAGGCTCTGTATGAACCACACTGATGTACATTGAGGGTGCGGGGTCATTGCAGCAGAAAAAAGCTGACAGACAGCATCTCCAAGATGCTCTTGTAATGAGGTTAGAAATAAATCTGGAAACCCTTTGATGCTTCTGAGGCTGTGAGGGTAACATCATCCTTGAAGTTGCATGGTTGCTATTACATTATAAACTTCTCTTATCTTTGAAGTTGCTGTGCTAACTAAAATTAGTGGGAGGTGTAACTGAGGTTCCACTTAGTAAAACAAAGCTAATGCAAACCCCACATGCACCACCTTTCATTCTCTATTGCTCTACTAGATATCTTCACTTTTATTTATTTTCTTAATTTATTTATTTTCTTAATGTATTTATTTTAAAGCCTGTTCCTTATTCCAGTGAGATCACTGGAAACCTCCATTGGTTTGAATGGATTTGGAAAAGGAGCACTTTTTCCTTTATTTCCAGTTGTGTTGGAGGAAAGCAGTTCTTTCCTAATTACAAACCCCCATAATCTGTCTTTGCAGAGCCCAATAAATTTTCTCTCATCCTCATTAATCTCCACCAGTCACCATGTCCAAAACACTTCTGCAAGCGTAAGCCATCTATATTAAAAATGTTTCTTTGCTGGAAATGTCTACTGTCTGATTCTAACTTAGTTTTACTAATCCTAACTCCTTTCAGTGAACTTTCATCCTCCCTTCAGATAAATCTTAAATACTAATTCCAGTATAAATAATTCTCATTTTACATGGCATAGCCACAGTGGCATCTTTAGGTTTCAGGATGTGGAAAAAAAAATAATCTTTAATCACAGCATCTTAGAGCTGATAGATGGGAAGCAGCAGTAGAGTTACTCGGTATTTCTTCCTGTAAATACCAACAGCATAAAGTAAATTTTCTTTGGGGTGATAAGCCCTGCATGTGTTACATTCAGCAGCTGCTTCTCTTTCCAGAGAGGAGTTAGAGACGATGAAAGGTGTCATTGAGAAGGCAAAGAAGTCTCAGCTTGCAGGAGCCAAACCTCACATTGTTGCTGCAGAAGAAAATCTCCATCATATGATCACTGACCTGGACAATGTGGTGAAAAAGGTAAAATTTCCTCACAGTGTTTGCAATTGCCATTAGTGTAGGGAATCCTTGGCAGCTTGCACAGAGCCCCCATTCCCAAATCCTCTGCAGGAGGTGAAATATTTATAAAGTGTAAATTGGTCCTTTTGTAGCTGTACTCAGCCTCTGAGCTGGTTGTATTGCCAGTGATCAGACACCTCTCTTTGTGAGAACTTGAACTCTGTCCTGAAAGAGCCTCCAGGCAGCTTGATTGGTATCAGTCCTTTCTGGTGGAGACTTATAATTCTTTCAATTTGATTCCAAGAGGAATTTAGCGTGAGGTTAGGGAGGAGTTGCAACAATGTATGCTAATGACTTGGGGAGTAAATCACTTTGCAGTTCAAAAGACTGGGAAAGAAATATAAAGGTGGAATTTATCTCCCTTTGCAGGACAGCACAGGGTGGGGTTTTGTGCTTCCCCAAGTGAGTTTGCTTTGGTTGGGCTGGAGGGTAACAATATCTGCCACTAACCCAGGGCCTGTTTTTAAATTATGTGTGTCTTCAATTTCAGTACTTGCCTTGAAAAATAAACTGGTGTCATTTTTGTTACAGGTTCAGGCAGCACAATCTGAGGCCAAGATAGTAGCTCAGTACCATGAGCTGGTGGCTAAAGCCAGAGAGGAGTTCCAGAGGGAGCTTGACAGCATCACCCCCGATGTGAAGCCTGGCTGGAAGGGCATGAGTAAGTCTCCCACTGTGGGGTTACATCCTGCTTGTTGCACTTTGGTTTGTAGTGCTTCTGTAACTGCAGCCACCCAATGTCCAGCATCCTAATTTCCACATTGGTTGGTTGGTTTGAAGTGAAAATTAGTTCAGAATTGAAGTTATGAAGAGGATTAGTTCTGGGAACTGCCTGTGCTGTATTGGAAGTGTCACAAACTGTAGCTCTTGTATGATAAATATCATATGGTTTTATGAACATCTCTTCCCTCCCCTGGTACTCCAGGAAGGGAGCCAGGTCACTGCAGATTTGAGTCAAATCTTTTACTCACTGATAAGTCTGGCTGACTCTGTGATTATAGGTATTGTAAAACACCATTATTACAGAGTGATAAAGAACTCCCTGAGTTTCTCTACATCATCACTGAAACCGAGAGATTTCATTGCTCATACCCTGCCTGCCCCAGGACATGTTATTTCTGAATTAAACTGACACTGTGACTTACCTGTAACAACAGCCAGTGCTGCACAAAGCAGTGAACAGGCATCTTCACAGTCAGCTCACCCACAGGAATCCCTCTGCCCACAGGTTCCCTTACTCACCTTAAATGCTTTAATTTTAAAGACAGAGTTGCAGAAGGTGGAGTGTGTGTGTTCACCATTACTGTGGATGAGCTACTGCAAGAACCCATGTGTGGTATATCCTTGGAGGAATTACTGCCTGTGGTATTTAAAAACTAATTCCCTGAAAAAAACGAAAGAAAACAACCCCCCCCTTCTCAGATACTTCCATTTAACATAAATGCACTAAGTAATCTCAGACTTTTCTAACCTCAGCTGTCATGGCTTTATTTATGAGTTACAGGGGTTTTTAATAGAAGTGATAACTGCCATTTGAAAAAAAAATGTGGTGTTAATATTGCCTAAATGTTTTTTCTTTAAGTATGCAATGAAGAATTAAACACTCTTTCTTAATGCTAGTTTATGCCTTAGAAAAGTGGACCTTAGCCCCCAGATCATTTTTCTGGCTAAATGAACACACCAGGTCTCTGGAATGGTCAGTTTTCTTTTAAAAAACAGCCAACCACACACCCAGTATATGTGGGGAAAACATTTTAAATTAACAAATCGTTTGTGGAGTTTGCTTTTGGGATGTTAGTTTTGAAGAAAACAACTTATTTACACACCCTAGAGGTGGAGCTGCCTTTCCTTGCAAAGGATAAAGGGAGAACATCTTGGGTTTTGTGATCACTGCCCTTCTGTGGGAGGAAAGGGAAGCTCCTGGTGGCTTCCATGTGCTCCACTTCTTACTGGTGTGACCTGCTGATGCACATGGGACTGACTTGTTAGGGTGTCTGGCTCTCCCTGCCACTTGGGAATTTGTTTTTTTACCATCTGCTTCTGTTTGTAAGAACCTAGAAACGTCAGACTGAAATTTCCAGTGTCCTGTAGTACTTTCCTACTTCGGACTTGTGTCCTTGCTTTGGCTGAACTTAAAATATCCATCTGTGGGTTTCCGAGGGTGATTTTAGTGTTTGGGGTATCTTGGGCTACATCAGAGACTTTTATACTTGACATCCTGTTCTTCCTGAATTCCTGAAGTCTTGG
This sequence comes from Chiroxiphia lanceolata, assembly GCF_009829145.1. Lineage (NCBI taxonomy): Eukaryota > Metazoa > Chordata > Aves > Passeriformes > Pipridae > Chiroxiphia > Chiroxiphia lanceolata. Next base: position 6,533,677 of record NC_045640.1, read on the forward strand.
GCTCATGTTTAAGTCACTGTAGATAAGCTCTTAGTTTTCTGTTTTACTTTTGCATGACTGCCTTGCTGTAGTGAACGTGCATTAACTTTTCCAACCTCTCTCCTTTTCTGTTGCAGAGATAACTGACTTAGGTGAGTTACTGTCACTTGTTCTTGTCCTGTAAATGCCATCTCTTCTCTTTGTCCCATTCATGTTTATGTGGTGCATGACTCTAAATTACAGGCAGTATCAACAAAGGGCTGAAACGTGGCATTCCTAGAACATTTCTGCACATTTGGCACAATTAAACCACAAACTCTGTTCTGTTTTAAGTGTTAAGTCCAACAGCTGAGCTTAGTGCTGCTGGTCACTTGCCCACTGGACACAAGCACTGCTGCTCCCAGTCCTCCCTGTGCCAGTCCTTTTCCCAGCACCCAGCAGCAGGATAACTGAAGCACTGTGGAATTTCACTTGCTCTAGACCCTGCAGGAATGCTTTCCCAAGTAGTCCTGGTTTTCCATACAGGCAATTTAGCTGGCAGCCAGTGCAAAATGAGCCTCAGCATTTTACAGAGCCCTTTCAGGTCACCAAATGCTGCAAGCATATCTTGGGCCCTCCTGTCCCAGCAGGAAAAGAGTGAATACTTAGCAGATACAATGTGGCTGTGATTCCTCCTGCTCTTTGAGCAGCCAAATCTGAAAGGTACAAACTCAGGGGTAAGAAATCTGAGGAGATAATTGAGCCTGTCTCACACTGCAGTCTCACACTGACTGCAGTGTTTTCAGGCACCCACTTCTATGAGCTTGTACCCGCTGGAGGTATCAGTGCTCAGGGTTTTACATCCCCTGCTGCTCTCTCTGCTGGCACAGGGGAAAATACGTGGTGGTGTAAAGACCAAGAAATGGACAGAGTTGTCATCAGTCCCCTCTAATCGAGTTTAACATGGATATGGGAGTGTAAATAGCTGGGAATAATTTGGAAGAAAGTAAGGTAATTCCTCTCCCAGAATGAAAGCACTTCCCTGTAGGTGTGGTTCAGAAAGTGGTCTCGGGTGGGCATTGGCACCGGGCAAGGGCTTGAAGCGCTCAGAAGGTTTTCCTAGAACAAGCTCACTGGTCACAACCCCAGGGAGCCTCAGAGCACTTGGGTGGTGGGAGGCGGGTGAGCCCCGTGGCAGCAGATTCCCTGACTCCCTGTGCTTCCCTTCAGCTGGGCAGTTGTCCCCGGACGACCTGAACTCCCTGATCGCACACGCCCACCGGCGCATCGACCAGCTGAACAGGGAGCTGGCGGAGCAGCGTGTGAGGGAGCAGCAGCACATCGAGACAGCCCTGGAGAAGCAGAAACTTGAAGACAAAAAAGCATTTGAGGCAGCTGTGGCCAAAGCGCTGGAGCGTCACAAAAGCGAGATCGAGCTAGAACAGGAGAAGAAGGTAAAGTGGCCTGACACACCTGGTTGAATCTATGGCTCAAAAAAGAGGTAGCAAAGGGAGGGGAAGTGCACAGAGGAGCAGCTGGGGTGTTCTGAGTGGTGGGAGACTTCAGATGAGTGACCCCCCAGGCTAAGCATGGAGAGGAGGTGTTGAGCAAGGAAACTTCTGCAAAGTTAGAATGGTAAAATCACACAGTGAAACAGGGAATGACTGTCATGTTACTTGTCTGCTGTTGGAGATAGGATCACTGGGTCAGAATAAATCACAGAATGGTTTGGGTTGGAAGGGACCTTAAGAATCATCTTGTTCCAACCCCCTGCCATGGGCAGGGGCACCTTCCACTAGACCAGGTTGCTCCAAGTGCCATCCAGACCTGGTCTTTAAGACTCCCAGGGATGGGGCATCCACAGCTTCTCTGGGCAGCCTGTGCCAGGGCCTCACCATCCTCACAGTAAAGAACTTCAGTGTTGCATCTGACCCAGTATGGCCACCATGGGGCTATCAGTCCCTCCGTCCTGCCTCCAGGAGGTGTCTCCATGTTCTTCCGCTCTTTATTTGATTTCTTTCCAAAGGATTGTGGAACCTCAGAATTTTAATACTGCTTTGGATGTGAGGCAATTGCAACTTAAAAATGTAGGAATTTGGGCATTGGAGGTTTTATCTTTTGAGATCCCATGTTGCAGGCTGACACTTTTGCCAAATACTCCTGTTTTTGAAAATGGGGTTAAACACTGGCCCTTACTTGAAAAATTTGCATTCACATGAGGGAAACTAAGGATTTCACCTGTAGCCTGTCATTGTAAAGACTGCAGTACTTTACAGATTAGAGAAAAGAGCTCTACTGATTTAGAGCTCTTTTAAAAAGTTGATTGAACTGTCATCTCTGTATTTAATGAAAGGTTGGAAATGAAACAATCCTTTAAAAAAAGCCAAAAACCAACAGAAAAAACTATTCAACTAGATAAACCTATACCACCTCTCTTCTGCAGTCTCAAGTGGCTGTGTAGGGAAAAGGTAACGTGTTTTGTTTGGAAGCTGGTTTATAAACACCCAAGTGTTTCATTTGACAAGTTACTGTATTTTTTACATACGGTTGTGATAGCTGCACTAAGGGCCTCCTGTGAAGCTATTCCTTAACAGCTTTAGGGAAAAGTTCAACTATAAAACTGGACCTCAGCAGCTTTTTAGGATGAAACATGGGCCTTGTCAATGCCACTGCTGTAAATGTACCCTCAGCAATCCCTGGTGCAATCACGGTGTGGGACAAGCAGGGCTGTCCTAACATCATCTCGTGTGTGTCCAGATCGAGGAGGTGCGGGAGGTGATGGAGAGTGAGATGCGGACCCAGCTCCGGCGCCAGGCTGCTGCCCACACCGACCACCTCCGGGACGTGCTGAAGATCCAGGAGCAGGATCTGAAGGTGGAATTTGAGCAGGTAAGGGAGAAGAGTCCACAGAGGAATTAAAGGGATAAGCGCAGTAACTGTTAAATTCACCTCAGTAAGGTTTCTCACTGGTTTCTCACTGGTATATTGTATTTTCTGTAGGCGTTATCCCTAGCAAGAACAACAGATTTAAAGAAACATGTCTTAAAAGTAAGATAAATATAATTAACCCTCTGTTTCTGGTCTGATACATGTATCTCCCTCTGTTTCAGAACCTAACGGAGAAGCTCAGTGAGCAGGAGATGCAGTTCAGACGCCTTACTCAGGAACAGCTCGACAACTTCACCTTGGACATAAACACTGCCTACGCCAGGCTGAAGGGAATTGAGCAAGCAGTCGAGAGTGAGCACTGAAATCCCAGTTTTTTAAAGACTTGATCCCCAAAGGCCCATTACCCAAACCTGGGTGTTTAAACCCAGGCATGTAGCTCACGGGCCCAGGTTTGCCACACTGCTGAGCACCCAGCAAAAACCAGATGAGTGAATCTAAAGGGGTTCTCCCAAAACCTGTTGTTTTGTTCTGGTTCTGAATTGTGGGGCAGACTTGCTTTAGAGCAGGTGCTGAGGGGGTGGCTGCTTTGGAAAGCAGAGTATGGAGAGGAATAGCTTTTGCTGCTTGTGCTCAAAACCACGTGCCCCAACTGAGAGTCCCTTCTTGGCTCACCTTGCAGGTCACGCAGTAGCAGAGGAGGCAGCCAGGAAGGCCCACCAGCTGTGGCTCTCCGTGGAAGCGCTCAAATACTGCATGAGAACAGCCACAGGGGACAGTCCCACGGAGCCCCTGGGCAGTGCAGTGAAGGCCATCCAAGCCAGCTGCTCCGACAACGCCTTCACGGAAGCCTTAACAGCGGCGCTCCCCGAGGAGTCCCTGACGCGGGGGGTGTACAGCGAGGAGGCCCTCAGAGCACGGTTCCACACAGTCCAAAAACTGGCAAAGCGAGTGGCCATGATCGATGAGACGAGGAACAGCCTCTATCAGTACTTCCTGTCCTACCTGCAGTCGCTGCTGCTGTTCCACCCCCAGCAGCAGAAGCCGCCGGCCGAGCTCAGCCCCGACGACCTCGACACGTTTAAGTTACTGTCTTACGCCTCCTATTGCATCGAACACGGAGACCTGGAGCTGGCGGCCAAGTTTGTCAACCAGCTGAGAGGGGAGTCCAGGAGGGTGGCAACCGACTGGCTGAACGAGGCACGGATGACCCTGGAAACCAAACAGATTGTGGATATCTTGACAGCTTATGCCAGTGCTGTGGGGTTGGGAACAACTCAAGTGCAGAGTCAAGAGCCAGGATTGTAGCTTTGGAGGCAGCTCAGCAATTCTGTGCAGGAAAGAAATCCCATGAGCTCCCGAGGGTTCAGGCCGAGCTGTTGGCAGGGGCTGGAAGTGTAAAATCAAAGCACGGGTACTGTCTTGTTTCCTTGCACTGTATTTAACTTCACCATCTGTTGTATTTTTATTGGGTTTGAGTTGTCATGACAACCAACTTCAGGAAGCTTCCCTACAATTTGTGTAAGAATTAATGTTTCCCCATCTTACCAAGTGGGCTTGTGATCCAACCAAAATAATGTTTGTAACCTGCCATTAATCATTTGCCACTTTGTCAGCTGAATAAAACAAGACTTCAACCACTTGCTGCTGCTGTTTAGTCTCCTGCTTAAACATAAACTACAGCTGGAGCAGTACAAGCTCAGCCTTTTTCCATGACCAGAAGAGTTAAAACTTCGGTTTACTCCTTTCAGGAGCAAGAATTCACTGATGTGATTCATCAATTTGTACAGCTTTAACAAAAAAAAAAAATTAAAAAAACCCCCATGTTCGAGGACAGGATCCATAGACAGAAGCTGGAGTCAGAGCACATACTGTGGTGAATTTCTACCCCGGAATGTTTCCTGTCAGACCTGCTGTGATGTAGTTTTAGAACACCAGCTATTTCTACCAGGAAGCCAGACTTGGTTCAACCATGAGAGTTCAGATAAAAACCAAGCTCCTTCCTTCCTTCTCTTACTTTTCCCCTAATTCTTACCATCAGTGAAGAGAGATTGATCAATTTAGAACTTGCTGAAATGAGGAACTGGAGCTTTGTCTACTTGTTCCCAGTTTTAAATTGTTGGTAGGATAAAGCACAAAGCATTATCACCACCCTTGGAAACCCTTTCTCTTGACTCTACACCTGCAGCATCATCCCCATGAAGGTTTTATATTTCACAAACAGAATTAAATCTTGATTACTTTTCACCAGAATATGGTGTAATTCTCTCAGGAGCAATCCTTTGCTTTATTCACAATAATTACCTTAAAAAAACCCTTCAAGCTGAGCAGCACAATGCTGTGAGGGCCAGTTAATGGCACAGCACTGCCATATTTCTTCCCAGTGACCTTCTTGGCTTTAGTTCTCTGTTCTGCATGAACTTCACTTTCACCAGTTTTGCTCAAGGGATTATCAGAACATGGCCAGCTTTAATGTCAGCCATTTATTAAGACAGAGGCTCCAGCTGTACAAAGTGTAGTTTAACATCTACAGTCCAAAGCCTGTCCCAAAACACCGAAATGATGAGGAATAACACCACAAGTGATGAGTATTGCATTAACTGCAGTGTTCACATACAGAATAAACTCCATATTGAAGAAGTTCATTTAAGTTAGATGGAAATGAATTAAATCTGGTGCAGGGTCAAGTCATAAGAGGCCCAGAGGAAGTCTTGCACCTGCTGAGCAGCCTCCAGGATGCACAGCACCCCTGTTCCTGCAGCCCCTGGTACCTCAGTGATGCTGTTCTCACAGGCAGGAGCCAGCCCATGCAGGTGTGCTGTGGAGGAGACTGGGTGCAGCCCACGCTGTGTCCCAAGTGACCATGAAGATTTAACAGGACAGTTCCTCGCTTGCTCCAACAAGGACAATGTGTCTTTCCAAGCAGGTCCCGTATCAGAACATTCCCGGTGCTCAGCAGTGCCGCAGCACCTTCCAGAAGCCATTCCTTCAGGAATTCCACTCTTCACAGAAGCCTCCTGGCGTCACAGCAGTGGTTGCTCCCAGTTTTCCCAAGGAAGGCAAGAGGGACAGCTACTCCCGGTCACTGTCACTGTCGCTGCTGTCACTGTCACTGCTGTCACTGTCCCACTTGATGCTCTCCAAGGTCTTCCTGTGATATAAAACATTCAGTAAACAGTTGTGACTTTTGCTTGAAAAGAGAAATCCAAAACACAGGGCAAACACCCCCCAAGGAGAACATGATGGGCTGTCTGATGCCTATTGTCCTCAAAGGACAGGCCCACCCAGCATTTGGTGGAAGCACATCCACATTCTCTTGGAAAAGCAGACTACTTCAGTTACCTCCAAAGTTCTGGGCCAGCTGCTGGGCTTCTCTTTATTTATTCCCTTGGACCAGAACAGGCTCCAAACTGTGGTCCCTCAAGGCTCAGTCCATCATCTGAGCTTGGCTGCAGCAGCTCAGCACTGAGCAGTGGTGCCTGGCCAGAGGTGACCATGACCCTCAGAACCTGGGGGCCAGTGCAGGGCCCTCCTGTACCACCCCCCTGCCTTTACTAGGCTGTGGCAGCATCTCTGAGCTGGACAGACCCAGGTAGGGAAAGATTCTGGGAAAGAAAGGTAATAGCAAGTCTGAGCAGTGGACAAGGCTAACTCCCCATCATGGAAAGTTCCCTTCCCACCTAGGTGGGTGGATACAGCATGGAATCAAAAACTGAGGAGCCGTTTCAGTCCCCTCAACACACCAGCACATCATCCTGAAGGCAGTTCTCTGCTCCCTTGTCAGAGAAATCTTTCCACAGGAATTACCCCCTTCAGCAGTAACATGAAGTGCTCCAACTTACTTCTGTGCTTCAGAGAGTTCAAACTCCTCCTCTGTTCTGCTTTTGAGCCTTTGGGACGAAGGCAGGCCGAGGGAAGCCGCCAGCTTTACCAACTTAATGGCCTCATCCGGGCAATTGGTTTGTTTAGCACAGCTCAGGAACTCGTCCATCACCTTGTCACTGCAAAAGCAAAGGCACAGGTGACTGTTCATTGGGTCCCATGTGAGGTGGCCATTAACTTACAGCCTGTGCTTTAGACAGGGAGCGGAGGTGACATTTTCAGATCATTCAACCAGCCCAATTCAGCTCCTGCCTGGAATTTCACCTCAGCCTTCACCCTGTACCAATGTGGTGAGTTTGGGAACTCCTGTCCTAGCAGAACAGGGCAGGCACTGAGTGACACTAGGTGTGTGGCCCTTGGTGCCACACACACTCGTGGTGTTCACTTGGGCAAGCTCCAATTTTAAATTTTTATGTTAAAAAACCCACCCATACAAAACACATTACTATTCCTTAGAAATTGTGTTCTACTTCAAACAGATTTTCCCCCCTCAAAATCTTGAGACAAGCGAACTGTTGTAGCCTAACAGGAAACCACCTAAGATTTAGGATTTGACTTGATAAACTTGTCTTCAGGAACCCAGGCACCTCTGAAGCACCTGTGCTTGGTTAAGAGCACAGTGGATTTTTTTTGAGCACATGGGAAACCAGATCTTCTCAAGAGTCCTGCTCAGACTGATCTGTTCTGCTGAGTTCATTGGCTCTGCATGGCCCAGAGCTTCATTCTCTGACATCTCAATGGCCAACCACTTAACCCCCTCCCACTTTACTTTTCAACATGTTTTGAGACAGAAAGGTCTTGGAATATATCTGTTGGATAAACAGCCATGCTCACAGAGACAGACACTCATGTTTTGGAAGCAAATGGACCACTACTGTCAGTTATTACTGGGGGTTGGACTACCTGACCTTTAAAGGTCCCTTCCAATCCAAACTGTTCCATGATTCTCTAACAGAAATGCAGGATCTCAGCCAAATGGGACACTCAGTACCTGAAGAACCCAAAGGTACTTACGTGGGAATCCTATTGGCTTGCTGGAAATGCTCCATCATGTTCCTATTCAAAAGAAAATGAAATAATAATTAAAAAAACCCACATAACACAGGAACAGACAGGTATTAAATCTCTTGGATGAGCCTCCATCTAAACACAAGTAAGCTTAAATTCATGAAATATTCCCCATAGATCTGAAAGGAGCCCATGCCATATTCTTGCAGGTGCAATCTGTACCAGCTAACTTCATTGATTATTTTAACACAGAATATCTAAAACTAGTGCAGAATACATAGAAAATGCAGCTGGTGGCAAGTTTCCTTTAAAATATTACATATTTTTAGAAGGGTACTTGCCACTTCTTTGTTTTAAATAAATCAGTGCAAAGGGAACATCTCTATTTAAAATAGCTCAAACCTTAAATTGGAGGCTGGGTATTTTTATTTCCATTCCAAGTTCAGAGCATGTAGGACAGTAAATTCTAGGTACTGGAGAGCTCTAAAAAACAGTCTCTTTAGAGTTTAATTAGGGTTAATTCTAATTAAACTAATTAATCTCTTTAGTAGTTTGAAATCCAAAGAGTTCCAAAAAATCAGAGAATGGGAAGCTGTGGGCAATCAGCAGCACTCAGGGAAGTGATAATCAACCCCCACCTTGCCATAAGCAGCTGTATGAAGCTCTACACCAGCTACTACATTAACTTCTAAACCATTTCTGAGACAGACAACTGTAACCTGGTGCCAAGAATGAACAATCCCAGCAGGATTTATGCCCTCTCTTTGCCTGCACTAGCATTCCAAGGCAATCAGTCTTCAGCTTTTGATTTTTGTGATCAAGCCTTGAGTCACAGTGTCAGCAGGCCAAGAGCTCACACAGCCCACACCTACCAAGCATCCTGGGTCCTCCCAGCCCTGGAGAACAGCACCACCACATTTCCCAGAGCGCTGCCTGTCCATTCCAATGGGAGCTGCTCCCTCCCAGCAGGCTCATGGGCAGCTTTGATGTCTTCAGCACACTTGGCAAACACCAGCTGAATCTGGGGAAATATTGTGCTGTTAATCCCCAAACCTCTAGAATTAGTGTAACCATTTCAGTGCAATTTCTCCTACAGGTTTGCTCCGTATGTGATTTAAATTTGGGAATTAGCAGCAGTGAGAACAATCTTTCACTTCTGTCAGGGCAACTGTCCCCACTAGGCAAGATCCAAGGTGGCTTTGCAGGGACAGCTGGTACTTACAGGATTCTGCAGTACACATCTGCCTGCCTTTAACACTCTGCAGCTTGAGAAGCCAGTTACTGCAGTGAAATCCTTGGCAAAAATCCCTGAATTCTGCCAAGTGCTTCCCCAGAGATTTGGCTGGTTGGGCTGGATTACTTCCCAAACCTTGTTAAGGAAGTGATCCTCCTCTGTGTTAATTTGAGGTTTCTCTATAGGTAAATTTCTTCACAGTAGCTTCTACGGGGCTGTGTTTTGGATTTGGGATGAAAAGTATGTTGGTAACACAGAGTTATTACACCTGAGCTTTCCAGGAGCCTGGCTGTTCTGGGGATGGTTGAACACCTCCCTGCAGTGGGAAGTGGTGAATGAGCTCCTTGAGTTTTTGTACTTTTACAGTCCCAGTTCCTTCCACCATCCATCCCACTGGAGAGGAGTGAGCTGTGTGGTGCTCAGCTGTTCACAGGGGTTAAACCACATCAGCTTCCTTACCTCATCTGGGTGCTGGTCCCTGCTCATCAAAGACAAGAACTCTTCCAACAGCTCTTGTTTCCTGGTAAACCCCAACTGTTTCACATCTGTTTAGAGAAAGGCAGCAGTTGGTAGAATTAAGATTTGACCTGATCTGCAGAGGGTCCAGGTGATTAGATACCCCAGGCCAAGGGTCGCTATATAATTTTGTCCTTTACTATCTGTAAAATTGCACTGCACTGATTTTGCTTATAGAAATCCTGTGCTGTTCTGATTACAGATTCTGTGCTATGTTTATCAAAAAATCCTTTTAAGAAAATAAAGCTTTAATTGTAACTACAAATTAGTGCTGTCATCATTCCGCCAAGGATTCCTAAAAGAACCATCTGTCCCCTCAGTGTTGGTGACAGTTGGATATTTTCTGTGTGCTAAACCTGTATCTGCTTTATTGTCTCCTCTTTTTAAGGGGCAAAAAACAAGAAAATAATTTAGACAAGATAAACCTGGGCTGCTGGTTGAAGTACTACTCTCTGTAAGCACTCAGTTTCCCAGGACACTGACACTGCACTGACACAGCCATGATCTCTAGGACAGTCTGTGCTATTGGTTCTGCCTTTAATACAACAGCCTCACCACTGCACTAAGGAATAACATCCCTCATTCCAGTGCACCTTATCATGGCTACTCTGAGCAAAGGGAAGTTTCCCAAACCCACTCCCACTTTGCACTGCTCCTGACATTTGTCAAACAAACTGTCCATGTGGCCATCACTAACCTTCCCAGACTGAAGGGATCAATTCCAGCTGGTTGGCTGCATCCAGTGCTTGAAGGAGGTCCAATATATTTTTAGGAGTTGGATAGAAGAGCTGATGAAGGAAGAGAATCATTTCAGTCACCTGTAACTGCTCCATTTCTCCAGACTAAAGCTCTGAAGCTCATTCAGCCCAGCACACACTTACCGAAGGCGACATTTCCTTGTACCACTTCCACACAACCTCAACTTGTTCCATCATGCACAACAAAGAAAAGAACTTTGACCTAGAGGAGAGACAGAATGTCCTAATTCAGTAATGATTAGAGAAACACTAGCAAATGATGGTGTGCTGATCAGACTTGTATTGCAGACCAGGGAAGTTTCACTGGGTGATTTCAACACTCCACACAATCAGAAAAGCAGCAGCATTTTTTATGAGAGAACTTAATGCTGACACTATATAACTAGCAGAACTAATCAGAAGTTAGACCACTTCATTTTAAGATCTTAAAAAAAAAAAGCCATCTCCCTGCCTGATGCCAGGTTTGAGCTATGTGAGTCTGTCAAATACAACCTCTGGTTAAGAAGCACTTTAAGAACTGAACTAAATTAACCTTGTTACTTGTCAAGGTCACAACACAAGCCTTGGTCCTTGATCCACTGCATTGACTAGGAAAATGTCCCCACACTAAGAAATTATGCTATTTTGGTGTTACCTCCTAAGCTGCCATCCTAACTGCACAAAAGGACTGTAGAAAATACAACTGGTTGATCTAACTGCTGGATGGGTATTGAGATAAACTGATGCTCCAAGACAAGTTTGAAAACCGAAAATAAATCCTAAGGAATCACTGTTCTTAGGAGGGACCCAATTCCCAAGCTGCACATGCAATAACCACCCGGTGTTCCATGTTCAAATCCTAGTTTGTACTCAAGCTGACAATACAAGATGCTGAACATAAGCTGCACTTCACTCACCAGTAGCCATTTAACCGGTCCACATCCAAGAATTTCCAGTTGTCTCCTTTTGCCATAGTCTCATTTAACTGATAGGCAAGCTTGATATCCTTAAGATCACAGCACTGCAACAAACCAGTTGGATTTTAAAGATAAAAATATATCACTCCATACATCCCTCTGAGACTCACTTTCACAAGGGTACACACATTCATCACAGGTGTGCAAGTTACCAATTTGGAAGGGATCAGGCCGAGAACTGCAGAATTATGGGGGAAAGTTACAAGAAATGATGAAAACAGATGAAAATGGGAGATACTGAGAGCTCAGCCTTGTATGACAGGGTGGAAAAACTCACAGGCAATTCTTAAACAGCTGGAGAACTCTAAGGAATTCTGATGGCAGGGAAGAGGCACTTACCACTTGCATGGCAGTGGAAAAAAAGTTGGCTGAAAAGGAGAAAACAGTCTGTTAGCTTCAAACTTCCAAGGAGACATACGGCAGCTCATTAACCCACCCCCCCAGAGGACAGACATGTTCAATTAGAAAGCTCAATTTGTAACTCAGTTTGGCACTGTAGCAGAGGTTTTCACTTTCTAGGCAGAAACTTTGTTGTGGCAGGAGTTGGGTGGGTTTTATATCCTTCTGGAAACAGCTTAGAGCAGAGGAAGAAACAGTGTAACGCACATAGCAGAGAGAAGCAAACAAAGGTGTACAACATTCTGCCTATTTCCATGATTCTTTCCAAAGACCAAAAAAAAAAAATAAAAGCTGGTAGAATTACCTAATACCCCTTCTACAGACCCATGCTTCAGTTTTCCATGAAGTTTTATTTCCTGACATTTTCTGAAAAGGATTAGGAAGAACTAGAATACAAAAACTCACACCACACTACAACAAAAACCTGCCATTCACCAGATGTGTATCATGAAGCTGCTACCTGATGTTCCTCCTTAAACTAATCTTGTAGATAGCCTTGGGGGTTTTTTAATTCTATGGAGCCCAAATCCTCATTCACATGGATTACACTCCTACTTCCACACAGAAGCTAGTGCACCAATGCACAGCACGATTTCTGGCACTGGAATTTGTCCTTCTTTGTCTCCAAAGGGTATCAGAAGGGACTGAGAAGCAAGGTGCATGCGTTTTTCCTAGCTGAGTAAAGCTACCTGAAATTCATAGGTATCTTTTCACCCAAGCTTACCCAATGCAGATTGTCAGATACATGGAAGACCTTACCATCATCAGGGTCCTGGGGAGTGAAACTTCTCTTTTCAACCTCATCTAACACCTCAGAGATGATGCCTGATTGGGGAAGATCAACTGTGGGACAAAGAGACAAAGCAACACATCTCAGTTGTGCCAATCACTTCCTTAGTGAAGAGCATCAGCCTGCAAATACAACATGGAAATGGAAACAAGTAACATGATTTAAAACAAGTGTCATGATTCCCCTGGTGCTGGTGCTCCACACCAGCTGCAGCTTTGTGTGCTCTGAGATTTGCCCTACTATTGCCAGATTTCCAGAGCTGAATGGGGCAGATTTAGAAAGAGAAAAGTGCTTTCTAGCAAGGAATTAAATAGGCCTGGAAGTTTGTCTCTTAGAAGGTTGCACTGCGAAAAGCAAAGCATTTAATGAACAAACAAAAAAATTTAAAAGGGTAAAAAACAAAACCAAAAAAATCCACAACCAAACCCAGAGAGACTCTAGAGCAGTTCCTTTATGTTTCTTAAAACACAAGGACTGCAGTTACACTACTGTGCCTTTTCTCTTCCTATAGCCAATATTCTGTGGGCACGGAGTCTTGAACAGTTGGGCTCCTGCTTTCTAACACAGCGATTTTTCACTACAGCTCCAGTGCACAGAACTGTTGCAGAAAGAGAATCCCGGTGCAATTTCATCCCTGTGCCTAGCACAGTCCATGAAATCACACACGCTGGGGTCAGATCCAGCCCCCACCGAGACTGGGTAGCATTTCCTCCCTGTACGAGCTCATCATCCTCTGTAGCTTTTTTTTCCATCCAAGCAGAATCAGGCTGCACAGGTAACACTAAGACCACACATGTAAGAGCTTGTCTTTTAATCCATAAATCAATCACCCGTGACATTTGGAAAGCATTTAAAGCAGATGCTGGGCAAGACACATCCCTGGACAAGCCGGTATCGCACGTACCGCCCCTGTAAAATAGCGAGAGGAGATGATCGTACGTCGCAAGGCTGGGCTCTGAAAAGCAAAAACACTGAAGTTACTTCATCATTCCTGGTTCAGCTTTGTGCCTGACTCTAATTCAGTCTCTTCCCTCACAGTCAGGCATGCATAAATTTACTCAAGTATCTCTCCCCGTCCACCCTAATGCTGGAGCAGAGACCTCATGTACACCCAACTGGGAGAGATGGTATCTAAGTGGATCACCAGTTAGAACATTCCATTTCTATGGGGGGAGCAGCCAGGCTCCCCTGCTCTAAATTAAAACAAAAAATACTTCTTTAGCTACTTCCCCTTCTGCTCATGAATGTGTCTTTAGCCTACCAAGAAGCACATTACTGGGGCCCAGTACACTCCACAGGACATCAAATCAGTTGTGCAGATATTTCCTCGGTTTTTGCAGCATGTATTTCAAATCAAAAAACATTATCTAGATCAAAAGCTTTTTTTCTGTAGAGATGCAGCTATATAGACCTGAACTGGCTTGGGTGGCTTGTGAAGTACATCTTCCCTCCAACCAGGAATTCCTGTGTTGCGTGCTACTTAACTATTCCATCCTGCAGTTGGCACTGGAATATAATAACCACTGAATATAATAAATATTCTGGTTCTCTTACCTATATCAAGTGCTTCCATTTCCTTCAATACCATTAAACACATATTTCTGCCCACACCACCACATCTTCTCAGAGTCTTCAGTAAAGCATTAAAAGTTAGCAGATTTGGTTGCACTTCCTGTTGGGCCATGTGAGTCAGGAATTCCTTAAAAAAAAAAAATACCCAAATCCTTAGTGCTTCACATGTTACAGACTGCAGTTCAGCTTTCAGACAGGTTATACATATTTCCTCAACCTAGTCCTTCTCATCCCCTTCAGGTGACCAACTTTGCTTTAACTGATCATTTATTGAGGGAGTACTGTCTGATTTTTAGTTACTTTGACCAGAACCCAAGGCTACAACATTACAGAGGATCAGATCTTGGAGAATCGTGTCTTGAACATCAAGGAAATTTTTATAGCTACACAGTACTTCTCCTTACTGATCTTATGTCATTAAAACTAGAGTCCCATATGTTATCCCTCAAAATTCCATTTTAATCACAACACCATGAATTCAAAGATCTTTCATCTGAAATTGTTTGTTTATTTTATCTCCCAGGGTAATTTCCTCAGTTACTTTCTGTCCAAGCAGTTCTTGGATCAGGTATGTTCTCACAAGGCAAACCACTCTGCAAGGGCAAGGCTGGATTTTGTACATTTGCCACTCCTCCACGGTTGGCTTTTATATTTAAACTAGAGAACTTTCTTTACAGCAGAAATTAATATTTTGGGACAAAGCTCTTGCTTTTCTAACAACTGCAAAATTTTAATGGTAAAGCAGACCCAGATCCTACACTCTTGCCCCTTCCCCACCTCTTTTGCTCTACTCTCCTTACCTTGGCTAATTCCCATCTTTCTATGAACCTCTCCTTTAGATATGGGACTGCCCTGATCAGTGCGTTGAAGGTGTGCACATCAGCTGGAAAAATGTAAGATAATCCACTTTAACCGACAATTTATTAAGTCTACAGGAAAACAGCTTATTCCAACATGGCTCAGATTTTGGCAAAGTCTCATGCAGACCTGTTTGCAGTGAGCCAGCCACATGCCAGCTGCACTGAAACCACCAGTCTGCACTCAGCTCCCATGATCCAGCTGAGGTCCGTACCCCTGCGCCAATCATCACTGCCAAGGGACAAACACTCACGGACCCAACACGGGGTTCTGGTACTTAGGAGATCACAAAGAACCAGGAGACACTCACCCTTGTGCCTTTCATTCAGCATGTCTATGTACATGTCATAAGCTTTAGAAGCAGCCCCATGCTGAAAAAGACAATAAAAATAAAGAACCTCTATGACTGAGATTTCACGAGCTGAAAAAAATCCCTCAGCACTGAAGAATAACTTTACCTTCACCATCCCACGGATCATTGTGCAATAGGAGTGTGCATTCCTCTCTGGCATTATTTTAAATATCCTCTCAGCATGGTTGTTCTCCCTAGAATCAAGGAATAAGCCAAATGTTGAAGAATGAAATAAAGGATAACTTTACGAAAAGGATTCAACATGCAGAGTAAAACAAGGGGCTGTACCCCCAGTGGCTGACAGTCAAATACCAAATTACTTGTGATACTTTGAGCTGTTCTACAACCATCAGATTTCCATCAACACTTTAACACAGATGTATTTAACAAGTAACACCTGTGAATATGGGCTGCTGAAGACCTGAACTCTGTTTTAGTAACAATGATGCATGTGCACAACCCACTGAATACGGGAATATTGGCAACATTTTCTATACCTCCATCTAGGGCCAGATGACTGCGAACCTCTTTGGAATTGTCTCTTTGGAGCCTTCTGCTCTGAAGCATTCACCTGGAGAGATTTTTGTAGAAATAAGTTTCTCAGAGCTCAAAATTGTGATTAAACATCAAATGACTAGATTTGGCAACAACACAGAAGTTCACCGGCAATTTATATTACCAAAAGTGTTTTTTTAATAGGTTACATAAAAATAACTTCTATTATATTTTCTATTAGAATGTTCAGGAAGCAGTAACTAGATAAGAACATTTATGTTATTAAACATACTAACATGATAAATTACATGTGTTTGTGGAGTTGGTGGGAATCATTAAACTAGAGCAAATACTCTGTAGAACCCTTTCTT
The DNA here is from genome assembly GCF_009829145.1 of Chiroxiphia lanceolata. NCBI lineage: Eukaryota > Metazoa > Chordata > Aves > Passeriformes > Pipridae > Chiroxiphia > Chiroxiphia lanceolata. The sequence continues at coordinate 6,549,712 of NC_045640.1, forward strand.
CCCAGAGACAGCACATCTACTACTGTCTCCTGCAACCTGATACTCTGATGTCACACAAGGAGCCCTCAACTTCATTAAAATCCAGTCAACACGGCTCAGACTGGAAGAAAATTACCTAGGTGATCTGCACTAGAGTTACTAGATGTCTTCTTTGCAGGCAGCTGTAAAAACAAGGCTGTCAGGGAGAAACAGTTATTTAAGCACAGCTCAGAAGAACTAAGCCAAGACAAGGTTTCATCTACTTAGTTCAGTTTTACATCAGCTACTGTTGTTACTAGGTCAGACTCTGGCTTTTTATAACACTTATCTTCTGGGAATGCTGACTGCATCTGACCCACCTCAAACCATCTACCAGGCAAGTTGTCAAAGTACAAAAAACTTGACATCATCTTGATACGCTCCCACTGCGTATGGAAACAAATTATTAGAGACCAAGAGGTTTTTCATACCTCTGGTTCTTCCAAATCCTCTTTTGCTTCTTCCTCCTTTTCAGAAGTAGATTCTTCATCTCCATAGAAGGATAACAAATCTAAAAGGTTGTTTGTGGTCTCCAGAGATACAGGGGTACCTTTAGAAAACGAGGATTTACGACAGTCACAGAGAAAATAAAGAGCACATTCTGCAGCCATATCAGAAAAAATGTGGGCACCCAGTTACACCACTTTGCTCTCTTTCAACACAAGGACATTCTCTAGCAAGTCTGTAAACACTGGGTGTGACAACAGTACTGTCATGAACCCACTCATCACAGGAGACAATTTTAACCCTGACTTAAGAGTATCTGTTTTTCTGCTGAAGCCACTGAAAGGGTAGAGTTTTCCTGATCAGGTGGGAGAGGGAAGTGGCAGCTGGTAGCCAGAACTGTGAGGCAGCACAAGACCAAAACAACATCTGAAATTTCTACTGCTTTACATAACTTCTCCTGGGATACACTTTGCTGTGAAGACCATTTCATGCATTTCACTTTCTATGAAACAGATTTAAAACCAACATAGGAAAACGATTTCATCTGCTTCCTGTTCAAGAAATCAGTTGTTCTCCCTATCACCAAAGTGACACACAAGAGAAGCAGTGGCTAAGATTGGATTATTCTCCAATAACTCTAGAGAACCACTTTGCCAGACCAGAGTTGGTTGTGAAAGGCAGAAACACAGTCAGAAAACTGTCCCCACAGCCTGTGACAGCTACTGAAATATTTTTGGCACAATTTAAGCAGAGCTCTACTGCAGAATCTGGCAGGTGACCACGTACCTGCTTGTACAAGCTGATCAAACATGTCCACAGACTCTTTCACCCTTCTGAGGTGGATACGCTCCTTCAGAGCTTCCTCACTCACTCCTTCAATCTGAGGTGCAAGAGTCTCAGGCATCAAGCACTGAAAGCAAAGAGTGAAAGTTAGTCATGAGCTCAAACCTTGCCTGAACTATCACTTAAACACTAACCAAATATCCTCAGTCTTCACCCAATACACTGCTTGCAGCCTAACAACAGCAGTCCTTTTGCTGATGAAGGACCACACACATCCTCATCCCTCACTTTTGTGCCATCTAAACAACACTGCTCTTCTTACTTTTGTCTCAAGAACCTGATATGATATTGAACTCCCAAGGAAAAAAGTTCACTTCATAATAGAAACACGGTGCTGCTTTCATAGCAGTCTGCAAAACAGTTTACAAAATCATCCTTTTATGTTAGCTTTGGACCAATCTGACACCTGAATTCACTGACAAAGTACAAATACAATGAAAATTAAAAAGCAAAAAGCTTACTGGCACATTGGGCTCTGCAAAAGTCTTGTCAAAATACTGAGGGAAGTTCTTAATGATGTATTTTGCAGCATTTCTCCCGGACTCCTTTGACAACGAATACAGACGCTGCAGAGAAATTAGAGAGAATGACATGAATAAACACAAATTACAAGGCCAAGAGTGAGGAGAAACATTTTGTGTAACTCTGAATATTCTGATGGGATCACATTAAACTCATGCTTTGTTTTCAACTTATTAAAATCACAGGTATGTCTCATACCTGTTAACAGCATTCCAGTTAACATTCTGGTATTCATGTCAGTATGTCTGTTCCTTAAATGTCACTGTACTTCTTTGTTGCTTAGTCAAGAAACACAGTTCTAGACCACACATCTCAAATCCTGTACTACTACCTCAAGCTCAAAAGCATCTCTCATTTTAGAGAGAAAATTCTGAAGAAAAAATCTGACACTTCCATTTTCTTTTGTAATCAGAGGCTCCAATTAGATAAGAGTCTTCATAGCCTAGACAAAGGTGGGGGGAAAGTTATCAAGGATCTGAAAGGAAATACTTACAGAATTGGCTGCATTTCTTGGCATAAGGAAAGGGTCATCTTGGAATATATAATGAGCAGCAGTGGGGTCCTGTAGGAAGAACCCAGGATTGAAAGACTTCCAGTTATGTTCACAGGCCTCATGGAATTTAAGGCACAATAAATACTTCCACCATAGCCACCACCTGATGCACATCTTACAGAAGTTTCCCTTATTCAGAAAGGCCTAATCTGTTTGGAAATAGTTTTAAGAGTATTTCCATTTTACACACACACGCAGACTAACATGGTGACAACAAAACTATAACATGGCAAGCATCAAGTGCTCTGCAAATCAGGTAGGACCCCAACTGTAACAGCCTTGGGAAGCTGAGGAGACCTGTATGTTTTGATTGAATTCCCAGAAGATAGACAAGATTAAAGAATGGCATCACAGCATTTCCAGCTGTTGCCCAGCAAGAGCAGACACTCACTGCACTTTGCAAGGCTTGCTTTCTGGACTGAGATTGGGAAGAGGCATTCTGGATTGGGAAGCTGAACGAGTAAAGGAACTTGCTGCTGATGTTAACAAAAGTCTTATTAAAGTACTGTAGCTTTCACTGGCAACTGCAGCTCTCAGCATGAGAATGAAGCTTTAAAGACACAGGAAAACATGTGGAGCAAAAGTGAAAATCCCATAAAAAACAGATGGAAAAGTCCCTTCTATCATTTATGGCCAGAGTAGAAATTAAGAGCCTCCTCAGCATAAAGCTATTGCATGAGATGGACAACCTGAACCTATTTCCATGACCAACTACTCACCCTGTTCACGGTGGAAGCCAAGGTCTGGAGCACTGCCAGCTTATCCCTAAACACAGAGGAGCTTTGGTTAATACTCAGCTGCAGACTTTGAATGCTGTGGGTTACACTGTATGGAGAATGAGCACAGGACTGTCCTGACCCATAACGATTTTCAGTTCTAGGAAATAATGCTTTTGCTGCACTTAGAAAATAACACTTCTCACAAAGGGAGGGAAAATTCAACTGCAAAAATGGTCTCAGTTCTGGAACCACCCCAGGAAAAAGAAAAGATTTCAAGGAAAACCAGAAGAGCATCTGTGTTTCCTGCTATGACTCCTGCCCTTGTAATACATTATCAAAAAAAGAACATAGGGAAGAGACACACAAAGAATTCCCCAGAATGCTCCTTTCAAGAGCCCTCTCCAAGACATGTCTTTGCAAGAAAAATAAAACAACACAAAACTGTAGATCCTTCAGACTTTGGTTCTTTTAAGCAAAAAACGAAAGGCCAATGGAAGTGTTTAGGTGAGGAAGGGAGCACACACAGTCTGCACAGAAAGTAAGAGTCAAGAATATTCCTAGACTTCCCAGTCATCAGGAAAACCACTGGTGGGACTTTGCATCGAGGAACACAGGAACCTGAATTTTCCTTTTTTTAAATTTACACTTAGCTGTCTAACAACGATTTGCTTCCAAGTCGAGAGATATTCCAAAAGTAAAGACTCACCATGTTTTCCTTCGGGGGAGCACAATTTCTTCTTGAGTTACTATGAGAAACAATATTAAAATGCTCATTAGAAACAAACAGATGCCCAAGGGAAATCCTGACCTCATTTGCTGTGGGTGTCAATCTCTTCTCCCAAGTAACAAGTGATAGGACAAGAGCAAATGGCCTCAGGTTGGACCTGGGGAAGTTCACGTTGGATATTAGAAAAAATTTCTTCACTGAAAGGCTTGCCAGGCACTCGGACAGGCTGCCCAGGGCAGTGGTGGAGTCACTGCTCCCACACGGATTTAAAAGATGTGCAGATGTGGCACCTGGGGACGTGGTTTAGTGGTGGCCTCGGCAGTGCTGGGTTAAACGTTGGGCTCAATGATCTTATAGGTCTCTTCCAACTTAAATGATTCTATGAGAATCAATGATTTCAGCTGATCCAGCTGGAAACCTCAGTCTCGTGTAGGCCACAATTTATTGCAATAGTAGTAGCAGAGGCTGGCAGGCAGCTTAAGGGTCTTGTGTTCATGCTCTTGGAGCAGAGAGCTGCCTGGTGATGAGGTGAGGAACCAAATTACTCAAATCACAATGAAGACAGGGAGAAAAGAAATCCAAGCAGAGGAAGGAGGGTGTTCCAATCCTCTTTATCTCCTGACACACTGTGTTGTTTTGGAGATTACAAAAAACATAGGCAAGGAACTAGCAATGAAGACATCTCACCTTCTGAACTGTCCACAGCCTTCCCAAGAGCTGTGCTGCTCGAAGAGCACCTACAAAACAATCAGAGTTTTGAATTTATGGCAATCACAACAATAGGACAAAAGTAGATTAATGGAATTCTGTACAACGAGTGGAGCTTAGAAAGAAAATCCTGAACATCAATCAGGAAAGACACTTTGTGTTTCAGAGGCAGGATCTAACTGAAAGCAGATTCAAAGTATTTTTTAAAAAATACTTTAGATCTGAGTACTATTTACACAAGCAGAAGGCCCTGAGTTGTGATGCAGAGTAATCAGCCCTGTTCAGCTCTACAGAGCTGCATAACCACACAAACCCCAACAGCACGAGGCACATTAATATAAACTCAGTTCTGTCTATCACAAAGCACTGCTCTGAGTCTTTCTTACTCACATTCAACTGCTTTTAACATAAACTAAGGCTTTTATTAAAACACTTTTACTCTTTTTCCTCATGAAGCAACCCAACACCAAAGCCTTGCTGCACCTCTGGTACTCAGTGCCTCCACTCTGACCTTGGCCCAGGGAGGTGCTGTTAAGGTGCATTCACAGTTCTGTGCTGCACAGTGGTATAATTCCAGCTGCTCCTGGAAGTCCCATAAACTGATTAGGTGTGATTTTGCCACCCCAGATGCGAGTTATATTTCGCCTACAGAGCACCCAGTGGAGTGGGGCCTTTGCATTTAAGGCACCCCCTGAACAAAACCTACCGATTTCACAGAATCATAGGATGTTAAGGTTGGAATGGATCTTAAAGCTCATCCAGTTCCAACCCCTCTGCCATGGGCAGGGACACCTTCCATAGACCAGGTTGCTCCCTGGCCTTGGACACTTTCAGGGATGGGGCATCCACAACTTCTCTGTGGAACTTGTTCTAGTGCCTCACCACCCTCACAGTGAAGAATTTCTTATAATATCTAATCTGAATTTCCCCTCTTTCAATTTATACCCATTACTCCTTGTCCTATCACTACAGTCACCGACAAAGAGTGCCCTCTCCAGCTTTTCCAGGTACTGGAAGGTTGCTACGAGGTCTCCAGTCAACATTCTTTTCTTCAGGCTGAACAGTCCAAATTTCCTCAGCCTGCCTCCGCAGGGGAGGTGTTCACCTGCTTTTTCAGCTCTAGGAAACGCTTATCAGTTAAAACTCTCTGCCAGACCGGCTCCGAGCCGTCCAAAGGTAGGGAAGACTCCCAGGAAAGGCGACTGAAGGCAGGGAAGAGCCCCAGGGAAGAGCCCCAGGGAAGGCGCTCCCCTCACGCCGCCCCGGCCATGCCGGCCCCAGGTGCCACCGCGCATGCGGACTGCGAACGCCGGCACAGCGCCTGCGCAGCCTTTCCCGCCTCACTCCCCACACCCCCCTCACTCTCCGCCTCTCGATTCCTCCCCGGTGCAGCCGCCGCCGCCCGGCCGTTCCCTCCCGGTGGACCCTCACCGGTAGCTCTCCCGCCCGCCCGGGAGGCGGCCTCGCCGGCTCAGCCACAGCACCCGCTGCCAGCAACCGACCCCGACCCGCTGCGCCGCCATGCTGCCTCTCGCGCGCTGCCCTCTGGGAGAGGGGCGGCACCACTCCCGCGCCGGGGGGGGTGTGGGCGGTACCGGCACTGCACGGCAGTGGTGCCGCCCGGCCCCGCCTCCCCCGCCGCTCGGACCGCGTGGTGCTGCCAGTGGCGCGGCACCCCCGGCGGGAGAGCGGGACCAGGTGTCGGTCGGGGAAAGAGTCACTGGTTCGCCATGAAGCCTCCAAAAGTGGTGCCGTGGCGGCGGCTGGTTGGGGTGTCCTTCGGGATGTACACGGCCGAGGAGATCAGGTGAGGCGCCATGTGTGCGCGTCCCCTGCCGTGCGGATGTGCTGAGGACTACAAGTCCCAGCGTGCCCCGCGGCGGGGCGCTGGTGGGCCGCGGCGGGCTTTGGCGCGGGGCGTGCTGGGACATGTGGTCTGGCTGAGCCGTGGCCCGCACGGGCCACCGGAGTGGAGGCAGCTGAGTTTTGTACAAACTGTCCCGCAGCTCGAGGGGACACACACAGACAAAATTACGTGACTTTTTAATAGAATGGCTAAAGATGTGAAATAAATATTTGCTGCAGTGTGAATGGTTGTGCTCAGACGATGGAATCAGCGATACAGAAACTCCCGTTGCATGCACACCTCAAAAAGATGTTTTCATCAACAAAAAAAATCGTACAGCTGCTGAATGTGTGACCTCTTAATATTACGTGACTTCTTAATAGAATGGTTAAAGATTTAAAAGAAATATTTGCTGCAGTATGAGTTAAGTGTGACCAGACGATGGAATCAGTGATGCAGAAACTCCTTGTGCACAAAGTGCCCTCAAAAAGATGTTTTCATCGATTAAAAAATATCACACGAATACTAAGTGCCAATGGTAGCCGTACCATTAAAGTGCACATCATGTGGCCGTTTGCTGCTGCTGATTTTTACTCTTTGCTTTCAACTTCAGGAAACTGAGTGTAAAACCCATAACGAACCCTCAGTACCTGGATAATTTGGGGAATCCGGCTGCCAATGGACTGTACGACTTGGCTCTGGGACCTCCAGACTCCAAGGAAGTGTGTGCAACTTGCATGCAGAACTTCAGCAACTGCCCTGGTCATTTTGGCCACATAGAGCTGCCTCTGACTGTCTACAACCCCCTGTTCTTCGATGTACGTATGACTAATTGTTGTCTTGCTGCTGCCCAAGCTGTCACAGACTTGTAGTCCTTGAGAACAGTAAAGGTGCCAAGATCTGTTTTCTCTCCTAAGTGTAAAAACAGCAAATGTAGTAGAAAAGGTTTGTTGTGTCATAGTAGTTAAATACAAATAGACCTTTTGGAAAATACACACTTTGGTGTAACTATTATTTTACTCAATATTGAGTGAGGGGGAATGTTGATCACTGACTGCGGGGTCTCATGCCTTAATTAAATGGATGGCACAGTAAAAATTACCATTTCCTTCAAACAACTACTACACATGGACTACTTTTAGCTTAGGTTCTCCAAGTGCTTCCTGGGCATTCAGGGCTCGTTTTCGCTCCAAATAGCTGTGCTGTACATTCTGCCCAGTAGGTCCTCTTAATTCAGATAATTTATTGTAGAAAAATGGATCAGTGCGGATAGAACCCAACAACCTGTCCAGTAATATGCTGAGTGACACAACAGTGTGCCAAGTAAAGGAAAGAAAACAGCGTTGTAAGTTTGGTGGCAGCAGATAGTTGAAAAGTACTGAGCTGTGTAGAAATCCACCAGTAATTTTAATTTAAAATAACGGCTGTCAAGAAGATTTCTTGCATCTGAAATTCAGACATATGGTTCTCATAGTTTTACAGGTGTTGCATTTGCATGGTGTGTGGGATGCCTGTTGTAGAGCAGAGGTTTGACTTGGTGTGCATCTCTGGGAACAGGTGTTAGAAGCTTGTTTTGAAAGCTACAGGGAATGATCAAACTGCACTTTCTCACGAGTGTGTCATGTGGGTGTTTTTCCAAAAGGTCATCTCTTAAATATAAAAGAAATCCTGGGTTGTAAGGGTAGGATTTGCCTTATTTTGGTCTTCTGAAAGTTAGATGCATAATCTGATTGTGCTTTTTAGCTCTTTCTGGACTCTGAGGAGTGGGGCTATTTGCAGAGGGAGATTCATCCAGTCTGTAACAAACCTGAGCTGGGATGAATTTCCTGAAGTCCTGATCTCACCATTTACTGCCTTCTGCACAGGGCATTAATTGAGAGTAAAAAAACACACTTTAAAGTTAGATTAGGTACATCCCATTTCTAGTCTTGTTCCAGCTTGTGAATAGAATACTTGTATTTGACCAAGGATTTGACCTGCAGCAGTAATTCCAAGCCTTGAGGCCACTGGGGCTCTGTGCAGAGCTATGTTAAATAATAAAAAACACTGATAATTCCCCAGATCTTGAGGAGGATGTGACTGTGTGAAGAATCTTGAAGGACACTGATGGTACTTGTGACCAGAATGTTTCATTTTACTCGTGTGGGGTTCTGGGTACCACATTGTCCTTTTTGGGATGAGCTGTAGTCACTGTGCTGTGTAAGAGCAGCCTTGGTCCCAGAGCTGCTGTAGAAATGACAGATGTTTCATGTATTTGTTATGTAGGTGGCCTGCAAGTAGTTTATCTACAGATCATGCTTTGCATATCAGTTCGTGTGGTTGAAAGATTTTTTTTTCCGCAGTCTGATTCTTTATGATTAACAATTAGTCTAATTTCTCAATTATAGTAGCACTGTCTTTAATTCCAAACAAATCTATCAACTTGCTTACTGTGCTAGCTAGTAAATCTACCAGGATAACCTTTTGTTCCCCTTTTCTTTCCAGAAATTATACCTTCTGATCCGAGGTTCTTGTTTGAACTGTCACATGCTGACATGTACTCGAGCCGTGGTTCACTTACTGCTGAGTCAGCTGAAGGTGCTGGAGAAGGGGTTGCTTCATGCTGTCTATGATCTTGAAGTCATTCTGAACAGGGCAAGTACTGTGTATTGCTCCATCCCTCTTGGAGTTCATGGTACCATAACTATAAAGCTGTGCCCATTTCTGTTATTCTGTTCCTTTTAGTTTTTAGAGCAATGTGCAGATGCAACAGGTTCAGAAATCGAAGAGGAGCTAAATCACCACGTTCAGGAAATATTACAGAGCTCTCAAACAAGAGATCAGTGTTCAAATGTAAGTACAATCAGTGCTTCTCCTGAGATCTCGGGGTTTGGGCTCTTAAAATAGTAATGTGCAGAAGAGAGCCTGTCTTTGACTGTGTAGGTGCTGGATCTTGTCCTGGAGTTCTGAACTGAGTTACGTTTAGATGGCTTTTTGAGTGAAATGTCTGAAATTAAACTTTAAAAATATTTTATTTCCTGTTAGCATAACTGTTAGGTTTCTGGAAAACAGTATTTTTGTAGGGAAATATGTTGATGGTGTAAATACCACATAAAAGTCTGATACTGCTGTCAGTACATTACTTACACTTTTGATACTTCTCTGTATGATGCTCCAGCTATTTTGAGCTGCAGAACATATTTTGAGAACTCATGCATCCAGCAAACCTGCAGAATTACTTACAGTGAAATTTTTAGAAAGACTTCAAAATTTAGAAAGAATCTAGAATTCTAATTTCCATTTAAATGTAGTTTAATGTACATTGTTAGTAAAGGCAAATGTGAATGAAGAATATATTTAAAGTTTTAAGATCTTTGAGCTGATTTGTTTATAAGCCAAGTTTAATTCCTAATCACTTGTTCCAAATCTAAGCTTAAGCACACATGGTAGATCACACATTCATGAGCAGTCAAAAGAAGTGACTTTTATCATTCTTCTACCTTCTTAAGTCATCATTAGAGAAAAGCTTTGAATTCTAGACTATGAAATAAATTTAAAAAGGAGGGTGGTGAACACTGAGGGGTGTATATTTCCAGCAAATATGAGAAGATAATGAACGTAAGGCATGAATTAAATCAGTACAAGGGTGTGTGTGCATTGATACGAATAACATCCCTGTTGATAGTAAATGTAAATGGTATAATTTTTAATGAATAATTTTATTACTTTCATTTAATTTTACTATTTTCATTATCTTTATGTTGGGTTTTTTTTTCTTTATCAGGTCAAAAATGTATGTGACTGTCGAAATAATCTGATAGCACAGTTCTGGAAAGCACATATGAGTTCAAAGAAATGCCCAAACTGCAAGTAAGTTTAACTACACAAGGAAGTAAATAGCCAATGTGAAGTTAAATATTGTATTTCTATTAACTTTTGTCTGCCTTTCCTGTTTGATTTTTTTTTTTTTTAAGATCCAGGAGATCACTGGTGAGAAAGGAGCATAACAGCAAGCTGACAGTAACCTATCCTTCTACAGTGTACCATAAGTCAGGAGAGGGAGGCATTCTGGATGAACCAGCAGGTAAAATGTTTGTCTCCTGTTTGTCTCCTGTTTGCACTTTTTTTCCTGCATTACAGGGGAACAGGTTCCTAGCAGTGACTCTGCACTTGTAACTCATTTATAAAAAATGTAAATAAAAGAGTAAGCTCAGAAGTTGGGGAGTACCTTATTCCATTAAATTTCTCTTGGCAAGTCTTCTATGCTTTGCACCTTCAAGTGTCTGTGTGTCAGGAAAAGAAGTACAAAAGCAAAAACTGTGTCAGTTTTAGGGTGGTTTTGGGGCACCTCATTTTTGGCAGATAGAGGATTTTCTGCTAGATTTTTGGAACAGAGACACTAGATAAAAAATTACCTAGGAGGAAGATGACCAATCTTACTTCAGAAAGAAAATCAGACAATACTAACTCTTATGAAAGAATATCCTCTTAAAGAGGAAAAGACAGAAAAGAAAGTAGGTGACACTTTTTGGATTTAATTATTTAGTGTTGAATCAATTTAAACTTACTTTTTTCCTCTTGCATCCTTGATCGTTTACACAATGAGATAGAATTGAAGCAGATTTTTTGTGTTATTCAGCCCTTAGAAAAGGTCTAAATAGAGAGTTTATTTTGTTTGCTACTCTGTGGTTTAAATACTAGATTAAATCTCTGGAGTTGTGGCTGAAGAAGCACAATCTGAAGTGTCTTATCTTCTGAAATGGGATGGATCACACAGTTATGTGCATTCTCCATAGCCTGTGTCACAGTTTAATCTCAGAGGGAGTGCTTTTAACCTTGGCATTGATCCATTTCTGTCTAAGGGATGGAAAGTTTTTCTAGGTGAATGGGGAATTGAAGTTTCAGTGTGGAAAAATCTGGTTTTCTGGACCGTAGCCAAAAGAAGAATAGGAAACCCTTATCTGAGGTCATGAGAGAATTGCCTTTCATCAAGTTGTGTACTTTGACTTCCCTGGGACACAAGGGGCTGGCCTGCAAGAGAAGTGGAAATTGAGATCTAAAATCTCTGGCTTTGTCTTTGCAAAAATGATCTTTTTGCTTTTCAGTAGCAAAACCATGTGCTTTCTTTCCTTTCCAAAGTACAGCCAACCAGACTCTCACTTACAGTATGGATGGATTGCTGACTGGTGCTGTTGTCTCCTGCAGCTATTTCATGGGAACCTTGATCTCACTGGTAGTACCTGAAGCCCACTTAAATGTTCCCCAGCTGCAGGCTGACTCCTGGTTTGTGTTTTGGGCAGTGGATGAGATCATCATGAGAAAGGGTGCAGCTCACCATTAGTCAAATAAAACATACACTTTAGATGTTGAAGATGAGTCTTGTTTCAGTTGCTTATATAGATAGATATCCATTTATCACAAAAATGGCTCCTTCTTTTTTCCATTATGAGAAGGCTCTTTCTTTAGTTAATTTCATATTCCCAAAGCAAACATTTAAATGATAATTTTGATGTAAATGTCAGCCAGTATACTTTGTATGTATTTCCATTCCTTCTCTTAACTAGAAGCACTTACCATCATAAGCAAAAAAAAACCCTGTCAGAGTAACTTCTTGAGATTTTTTTTTTTAAAAATAAATATTTTATTTTTATTTCATTTTTTATTTTTCAGTTATTGATGAAAGCCAGTTAGGGAAGAGAGGATACCTGACACCAATGACTGCCAAGGAGTACATCCTGGCTCTGTGGAAGAATGAAGGTAATAATTGTTAATAGCAATGTAACTTTTTTTTCTGTACCATTTAGTGGACAATGTCTGCAAATGTTCCAGTATTAATTCCTTGTCAAATCTTTGCCTTTTGCCTTAAGGGCTCGTGGCTGCAAGATAGGTTTTGTGACAGGAGGACTGGTAGCTGGTCAGTGCAGGGACCTGGATTTAAGGAATAGTTTGATCCACTGTTCTCAAGTTGTGGCTCCCCACGAATCATGACTGTTGATTACAGAGAGTGTGATTTTTCATATGGTGCTGCAATTCCCCACAGATAAAGATCAGGAATGTGTTTATCAGTCTCTTGAGTTGTCTGTACTCTTCATCTGTCTGCAGTTGCCAGGAAAAAATAAAGCAGTTTCATGAATCACTTGCAGTTAGTTGCTGGAAGCTTTCCTCCTGCTGTTTTCCTTTTTCCTTTTGCTACAATCTATATTTCTGTTTAGAGTTGCTTCTAAAATACCATGTATGTAACCAAAAAGAGAGTGGCAATTCTTTCTAAAGCATGAAAGTTTTTATTTTAAACAAGCTCAGTAGTGTTTAACTTAGCAGATTCTTTTGACTTGATTGACCAAGTGCATCTGGGAATTTGGATTCCCAAACAATGAGAATGAGTTTATATTTCTGTTGTGTCTTCTTAGGTTTCTTTTTGCGTTATCTCTTCCCTGGGATGGATCCCCATGAGAGTTCAGGATTCAGTCCAGACATGTTTTTTTTAGATCTACTTGTGGTTCCACCTTCAAGGTAAAATATTCCCCCAAAAGCTTTTGTAGAAATCAGAGGGTTTAGCACATATGCTTTTTGCAGGAGTTAGCAAACAATTACAGTACAGACACTGATCTGCTGAAGTGTCAGTGGAGTGTTAAAAAAAAAAAAAGTTGTATCAGTAACTGATCATAACTTTTATGAGTTTGTTAGAAGATTGAAATACTAATTATGGAAAAACACAGTATTAGTATTTTAAATTATTATGGAATATTATTACTATAGTACTGGTAGAATTTCTTGTTAAGGATCACTCCTCTTTTATGACTGTCGCAGTAGAATGTGTGAATTTTTAAATGCTCACCGTTAGTTTACAGGGATTATTTTTCATGCACTGAAGACTTAGCTTAGAATGTTTGAGGTTTTATTCTGCTGCTGTTCAGTGGCTTTAATCTTCTAAAGTGATTTTGGCCTGCTGTAGGTACCGTCCCGTAAATCGCCTTGGAGATCGACTGTTCACGAACGGCCAGACTGTGAACCTGCAGGCTGTGATGAAAGATGCCCAAATGATACGGAAACTCTTGGTTTTCATGGCAAAAGAACAATGTCAGCCAATAAAATTTACAGAAGAAATTCAAACAGTAAGAGCTGCTGGCTGTCTTATTCTTTGCTTTTTGGATGTGTGGGTCATGTTCAGGTTGGCTCCTGTTTAAACTGTCCCAGGAGCAGTTTTTGCCTGAGCTGTTGGAGGATGTGCTGGTGGAGGTGTTCTCCATAGCTGTTTTGGGTTTTTCCCCTCCCCTCTTTCCTCTCATCTACCTGGTGCAAAGGAAAAAAAACATTTTGCTCATATTCTTTTAGTTGTGGGTTTTGGTGCTGGATTACTGTACGTGAGACATAACGGGCTCCTGTTTCTGGAGAAGGAAATATGTACAGCACAAACAGCTCAAGATAAAACTTTGCCAGTATCTCATCACATGAAAAATGAATGAGGGGGGAGAAAAAAGCCCCTTTAGCTTCTGAACCTAGTAGAGCCAATTGTGATTGTGGTTATTTTTGACCATTGATATCTAAATAGAACCAGATAACATTAGTTAGTAACAGTGCTTGTCTGCTGCTGACCAGTTCACATGGATGTATAATGGCAAATCATAATGTAGGTCCATTTGCCTTATTTGTTCATCCGTTGTATCACTGAGAGTTCTTTGATACTGGACTTCGTTTCAGCTGAATTTGATTTATATTTTAAGTGTAAAACATTTTGAAAACATTCTTAGTTACTCAGAATGTAGCCACTAGGTGGAGATCCATTCTTAAGTGTGTGACTGACAGGAGGTTAATCCATTTCGATGTGACTGCTATACAGACACTCAGACTGAAAACAAAGTGATGTAGGTGATAAAAGCACTTGGATTTACATTATTTTTATCTAAGAACAGAATTTTCTGGTTACAGTGATTCATAGCACAGACTGACTAACCAGTAACATCTAATTTGGAAAGAGGACTGTCATCTAGCAGCAGATGATCAATTAGCAATCATCTTTTAAAGTCCCACTGGTATATGTAGCTGTGGTTTTTGGAGATCTCCCATCCAAGTCAGTTTTTAAAGCTTGACAACTGTCTGAGGCTCTTGGTTGCAATAACTTGAAAGTTAAGTTTACACTGTTAATTCTTTGTTGTGTTTTTTTTTTTTTTTAAAGTAGTTTCTTTAAGGAGGTGCAAAATAATGGTGAATGTTTTATTTGCTATATATAACACTCTAATTAATACTATAATTTCAGCCTAGTAAATAGAAGATATTTTTTGTTAAGCCCAAGTTTCTAATTTCTGTTTCTGCAGGAGATAGGAGGGGATAATGAACCTCTGGACCGTTCTGCGCTGACAGCGATTCCAGGACAGAGCATTGCAGATAAGCTGTACAACAGTTGGATACGACTTCAGAGCCATGTCAACATTGTATTTGACAGTGACATGGACAAACTGATAACAGAAAAATACCCTGGTATTCGTCAGGTGGGTAGCAGGCAGAACCTTAAAAACTCTGGGCTTTGTGTGTCCCAGACAGTTAACTTAAGAGAAGCTGATGGAGTGAGAAAGAAGTGAATACTTGTGGGCATTTTCATGATATTCATCACTCTAGTATCTGGAGAATCTGTCTGATGTTCATACTGTCACATTTTAATCGTTACCTCCTGTTTTCAAAGCTGTTGGAGAAGAAGGAGGGGCTGTTCCGGAAGCACATGATGGGCAAGCGCGTGGATTTTGCTGCTCGATCAGTCATTTGCCCCGATATGTACATTGGTACCAATGAGATTGGCATTCCCATGGTGAGAACAGATAAAAGAGTGTTTCTTTCTGGTGCAGCTGGGGACTCTACTGTGTGTTGCTACTGTGTGTTAATAAGGAGCAGTTACACTGAACACCACATCTGAGAAAGAGCATTAAAAAAAAAAAAAAGGAAAAAGCTTCATGGGATTAAGAATTTGCTTCACGGGGTTAAGAATTGGTGCAAACTTTATAAGTAGATCCTGTTTCTCCTGTGGTCTTTGTTCAGTGTATTTTGCACAGCTGTGGCCTTTAAGAAAGGCCATAATAACAACACTGGCTTCATCCATCCTTAATGATTTTTAACCACACTGAGCCTGAATTTGATCTTTTCATTTTATCATCTCTTCTGGTTGCCTATTGGCAAATAGCAGAACTGGTGATACTGTGCTTTTTCACTATATTTGTGGGTTTGTTTGCAGAATTGAAAATCCTGCTTTTTTATTAATTGCTAATTGAGTTTTCCTTTTCACTTGCAGTAGCAAATTGTAAAAACGACATCCTTTCTATTCTAATGGTAGAGGATTTTAAAACAGAAATGTATTTGTCTGGCAGTAGAGTAGACTGAGGAGGAGATGCCTCCAGGAGCTTAAAGTAATTCATGTTTGCATTGTGTGAATTAACATTTGACACTTTTTTATCAGTGGCTTTTACGGTTTCAAGCTGAAGTTGAACAATATGTTATTTCTCATCTCTTTTCCCTCCTGTCCAGGTATTTGCTACCAAACTGACTTACCCTCAGCCAGTCACTCCCTGGAATGTCAAAGAGCTGAGGCAGGCTGTCATAAATGGCCCAAAGGTTCACCCTGGGGCCTCCATGGTCATTAACGAGGACGGATCTCGCACGGTGCTGAGCGCGACCAGCCTGACCCAGAGGGAGGCCATCGCCAAGCAGCTCCTCACTCCTTCTTCTGGAGCCCCCCAGTCAGGACTGAAGATTGTGAGTATGACAGAGGGATTGTCAGAGCCCTCCTGCACCTGCGGTGCTATTTTTTTTTACGTAATAATACTTACTGTCCCACTCATCAAGACTGCCAGGGCAGGGCTGTCTCATCTTGTTGAGGCAGCTTGTTCTCATGGCTGAGAAAAAGTTGTGGGGTGGGAAGAAAAACATGATATTTTTTCAAATTCTAAACCCCACTTTTCCATTCTGAATTTTACTCTTAATATGCACCTTGCTAAGATGCAGAGTAGTCTTTTGCAGCTAACTGTTCTTGAGAAGTTTAGCAGCATGGAAGATAAAATATTGCTTTCATTTCATGCTTTTAAATCCTCCTTCCTCCCTGTCCTTCTCAGCAAATTCTCAGCAATTGGAAGTGCACCCTCAGTCAGTTTTTGCAGGGGGATCTGGACAGGCTGGAGAGATGGGCTGAGAGCAGTGGAATGAGGTTCAACAAGGCCAAGCGTGGGTCCTGCACGTGGGTCACAACAACCCCATGCAGAGCTCCAGGCTAGGGGCAGAAAGCTGCCCAGAGGGAAAGGACCTGGGGGTGCTGGTTGACAGGGGCTGAATATGAGCCAGGAGTGTGCCCAGGTGGCCAAGAATGCCAATGGCATCCTGACCTGTATTAGAAATAGTGTTGACAGTGGGACCAGGGCAATGATCTCCCCCGTGTTGGGCGCTGGTGAAGCCACACTTTGAATCCTGTGTTCAGTTTTGGGCCCCTTAGTACAGGAAAGAGGTGCTGGAGCATGTCCAGAGAAGGGCAACAGAGCTGTGGAAGGGTCTGGAGCACAAGTCTGATGAGGAGCAGCTGAGGGAGCTGGGGATGTTTAGCCTGGAGAAAAGGAGGCTCAGGGCAGAGCCTCAACTACCTGAGGAGGTTGTAGTGAGGTGTGGGTTGGTCTCTTTTCCCAAGTAAGAAGCGACAGGACAAGAGTTGTGCCAGGGGAGATTTGAATTGGATTTAAGAACAACTTCTTCATCAAAAGGTTGGTGAAGCATTGGAATAGGCTGCTCAGGGCAGTGGTGGAATCATCATCCCTGGAGATTTGTACAAGACATGTAGATGTAACATTTAGGGACATGGTTTAGTGGTGGCCTTGACAGGGCTGGGTTAAGAGTTGGACTAGATGATCTTAGAGGTTTTTTCCAACCTAACTGATGCTATGTCTGTCGTTTCTTCTCTTTGCTACAGCTTAATCAACCTTTGAAACTTCTTAACTCTATCTCCCTCCATTTCAAGAGTTAGGAACTTACTATTTAACTGCTAGGGCAGAGGTTTTGGTGTTGAATAATCTTTTCACATTGTCTGCTATGTATTACCCTGTCTGTAAGAGAGGTATAGTAGATTTGATAGTTAAGACTTGAGTATTGCTGTGATGTCAGTCCTCTCAGAACCTGTCACAGAGGTAAAAATGACAATATTTAGATTGTACAAACAACTTGTCATACTCCTGTTGATAATCACTTTAGTGGATATATGAGTGTTGCTGACAGAAAAATTAAAATGAGACTGTTTTGATAGACTCTGTTCTAAATAAGAATATATTGTGTTGTACTTAAACCTGAAATTATAACTCAGAAATCCTCTGCTCCACCTACTGAGTGGTATTATTACCTTATTCTAGGATGTCCAGGGCTGGGTGTATTGTGGCAGGTATCAATTTAGCCCAGTGGGCTTTGGATAAATAGCTTATTGATTTGATCACTGTGGTTTGGAAGAGTTAATGTGTGATTTGCTGGAGAGCAGAGGGTGTTCAGTGGCAAACAGTCTCGATTCTCTCTGAGTTTTGTGCAGAACTGCACAATTTTGTGCATACTAGAAATAAAGTGGTTTGGGTGTGTGTATATCTTTAAAGGTGCAGTCCTTTTTGAGCCATGCATGGAAATGCCATGTAGGCAGCAACCAAATTTCCCTTTCAGGTGTGTCGACATATTAAAAATGGAGATGTCCTGTTACTGAACCGCCAGCCCACCCTTCACAGACCTTCCATCCAAGCTCACCGGGCCCGAATCCTGCCTGGAGAAAAAGTGCTGAGGCTTCACTATGCCAACTGCAAGGCTTACAATGCTGATTTTGA
The DNA here is from genome assembly GCF_009829145.1 of Chiroxiphia lanceolata. NCBI lineage: Eukaryota > Metazoa > Chordata > Aves > Passeriformes > Pipridae > Chiroxiphia > Chiroxiphia lanceolata. The sequence continues at coordinate 6,567,896 of NC_045640.1, forward strand.
TGGAGATGAGATGAATGCCCATTTTCCACAGAGCGAGCTGGGTAGGGCAGAAGCCTACACCTTAGCCTTTACTGATGAACAGTATCTGGTGCCAAAGGCAAGTGAAACTGTCAGATAAATGTACTCCTACCTGAAAGCACTTTGGTTTGTTTGTTTTTTCTAATGATAAATGAGAGAATATTGAAAAAAAATCTATTTATTTACTTTTGAGATTTATTCCTGGTTTCTGTTCTTTCTCCACCTGTGGTTCTGTTCATCTGAACAAGGCCCAGCATGTCCAGTCTTGTCCCTTTGAGTGTCAGTGTCCAGAAGAGCTTTAGTGGAGTTGTGCTGTAATGATGAGTTCTTTACAAATTACTTTAGCACTTTTATCCAGGGGGAATAGTTTTGGGAGCTGGAGGCTTATTAACACCCCCAACCCTTTTTCTTGTTTTCTCTTTTTAGGATGGGAAGCCACTTCCTGGCTTGATCCAGGATCACATGGTTTCTGGAGTCAGCATGACAATCCGGGGCTGCTTTTTCACCAGAGAGCAATATATGGAGCTCGTTTACCGAGGACTGACAGACAAGAAAGGAAGAATTAAAACCTTTCCTCCTGCCATTATGAAACCACAGCGATTATGGACAGGAAAGCAGGTGGTTTATAATTTACTGGGTTGAATGCTGGTGGTTCCACAGTAAGCAGAATGCTGATGCTAAAACCAGGGCTGCTCTAAAAAGCCAGATCCCATCATCTGGTCCACACCACATAGATCCTGGTGTATGTTCTTGAGCTGGGAGAGTCATCTTTCATTTAAAATGGCAGAATTAAATTAGTGCTTTTAGGTGTTGCAGATAAAAGTGTAGTGGTGCAGGTGACAGGCATGGGAACAGGGAAGGAATTTGTTGGTCGTAATAAACTAGGTTATGCCTGAACTTAAAGGCTGTAGGTAAATATTCTTGTATTTTTTGAGATCATCATTAGATTGATGTAATATCTGGGAAACCCAAGTGAGTGCTCTATTTTGTGCTATTTAAGAGAGCTTAACATTCAGTTCAAGTATCATGTTTTATAGCAGAGTAGGGGAAATTCTCTGCCAGTTTTTCATGTAAAATCCAACAGACAGCTCTTTTTTGTTGTTGTTAATTTTAATCTATCTAGTTATTGGAAAAGTCTTTACTTCCATATGTTTCAAAATAATTATGTGTCTCAGCTCATTGATCTTTCAAGGGCTGGAGTACCATGAGGATATTTCTGTCTTGTCAGATTTCCAGGCTTTTAAAACTTTGCTGTCAGTGGAGAAAATACATACAGGATGTTGCTTGTCTCCTCCATGCCAAATTCTTTATGTTGAGAAGGGAATATAGGAAATAAATAGTTCCTGCCACTCTTCCTGTTTCTTTATAGGTTGTTTCTACGTTGTTAATAAATGTCATCCCAGACAACCACATTCCACTGAATTTGACTGGGAAAGCCAAGATTGGTGGGAGAGCCTGGGTGAAGGGACCTGCAAGCAGATGTCTAAATCTTGATTCAATGTGTGAATCTCAGGTATGCAGCAAGTCTGGGACAGCAGAGAAGGGGGCAGCTCTGGAGGTTGGCGTGGGCTTTGTTGTACTAAAATTGTGTATACAGTAGAGGAATGGGAAAGGCAGTGGACAGATGACAAAGTTAAAAGCAGGTATTTTGCAAAAGTTACTTCCAGAAGCGGGTGATTAAAGGATAGGCCTGGGGGTCAGGAAAAACTCTCATCTGGTCCTGACTGATGCAGATTCCATCTGTTTTTGTTAGGCCATGTGTCTTCATTTTTGGACTTTATAGGTGGAAAAATACAGATGGTGTTAGAAGTTTTATTTCTGCTATAAATTCTGGAAGTACAGATAATCTGACCATATTTAACTGTGTGTGAACTTTTTCAACTTAAACCTATTTTCACATGGATTACACAGAAAAACCTGTAGAGGTCATAGTAAGATCAAAATTTCCATTTTCCTGAATGGCTGTGTTTTATTTTTCAGGTTATTATTAGAAACGGGGAGTTACTGTGTGGAGTCTTGGACAAAGCTCATTTTGGCAGCTCTGCCTATGGCCTGGTCCATTGTTGCTATGAAATCTATGGGGGTGAAACCAGTGGGAAAGTGCTGACGTGCCTGGGACGCCTCTTCACTGCTTACCTGCAGTTGTACAGGGGGTTTACAATGGGTGAGTAACTGCAGCACCTCCTCAGATATAAAACAGACATTGTTGGGTATAATACATGCTAATTCTGTAAAGAAAATTTAGCAAGACTGCCCTAGAGTGGGATAGCTGCTTGCCAGCCTTTTTTTGATCTTTTTCTTTCCTCTTCCTGGTTGGTGTGTAAGCATAAAGTACAGAGTTGAGTATGTCCAGCAAGTTCTCTCTTCTGTCCATCCTAGTCAAAGTGTACACAGTCTAAATGCCCCGTGTTGAAATTTTGTTTAGATCAAAACCTCCTATGAATCTCTGTTATCTTTTTTGAAAAAGAATTGTTGCACAGAAAGCAGAACAACTGATGAAGCAAGATGGAAGAACTTTGGGGGGTTGTTAATCAGGTCTTGCACCACTCTACTGTAAAACTTCTGGTAAATGTCTGACTTTCGTTACAGCTTTGCAAACTCATGCAAGAGTTGTGGAGGCACAGTCAACTGTTAGACAGCAATAGTGAGGAACCAAGAGGCTGCTGTGAGCCAAGGAAAAGGGAAGGATATCTTTTGGAGTGAGGAAGGTGATTTGTTGACTGTAAGACACAAAACATGTGTCAGGAGAGCCAGGGTGCAGAAATTAGTTAGGAAAAGGTAACAAGCCTGGGATCACTAGGTAGTTAAAACAACAGAAAATGAGAAGTGGGACTGGAGCAGGAGTAACCATTTTAGTGACTCCTTATAAATAGCTTAGAGGAGTTAGGACTCCAGTCTTTAATTTGTCCTGTTGTTCTCCTCGTCCTGTCATCACAAGGGTCTGCGTTTTTAATTTTCCTTTTTTAAAAAAAGGTAGGAAATGCCTTATTGAGCGACGTTCAGCTGACAGGAATTTTGGTGTGGATGGAAGAGGAAAACCAGATTGATGTGGCCCATAAAACATTTGTTTGTGCAAGTGCACCAATTAAAGATTTTTAGAGGCTGTTGAATTAAGACTTCTGAAGTTGATTTTGCACCCTTAATGCTTAGTTAATGTTGCATGTTTTTTTTTCATGGCCTACACCTCCATCAAAAAGCCACTCAATTTTTTTTTTCTTGTCAAGCTGCAGAATTATAACTTTAATTGTGGCTTTCTTTTCCAGCTCTTTGCTCTCAAAATCCCTGACTGCAAATGTGGTTCCTTCCTCAATTCTCTTTCAGTTTAGATCATTGTGTTCTGGGTCTCTTCTTTAACAGGGATTGAAGATATTTTGGTTAAACCTGACGCAGACCACAAAAGAAAAAAAATCATTGAAAAGTCAAAGCAGAGTGGTATTGAAGTAAGTCTGTTTTGCAGGTTTGTTTTTTTTCCCGTAATTAAAAATTTTTGAAATCATGCCCTGTTTAATCATGCCCGCTTAACACCTATAAACCCCCATATTTTACTTTCAGGCTGTTAGAGCTGCTCTTAATTTGCCAGAAACAGCATCATGTGAAGAGGTCCAAGGGAAATGGCAGGATGCCCATCTCTGCAAAGACCAGAGGGATTTTAACATGGTTGATATGAAATTCAAGGAGGAAGTAAACAGTTACAACAACGACGTTAACAAGGTTGGCATCGAGGCATCTGTGCATACTAATCTTGTTTGGAGACTTTCTTATTAAGTTGGTGAGGGATTCCTGACTCTTCTGAAGGCTGAAGCTTTCCATCTGTCCCAGCATGTGGCTTCACACACTGCCTCTCCACCTCAGCCTTGTCCTCCCTGAGTGAGAAGATGGCCTAATGTTCAAGATGCTTTTAAAATTATAAATAGAAATATTTGTGATTGATTTTTCACTTCGTTAAAGCCTTCAACAGGAATTACTTTGGTTCATTGTATTATTATTAATTTATTATTAACATTTGGTTTCGTTCCCTTCCCTCCACCACAACTCTTTAGGTCTGTATGCCCCTTGGTCTCCACAGGAGCTTTCCAGAGAACAATTTGCAGTTGATGGTACAGTCAGGAGCCAAAGGATCCACTGTAAACACAATGCAGGTAATCACAGCCAGGATACTCAGCAGCTACATGTGTTGATGTGATTTGAACTAGAATGTGAGCTCTTGGGAAGCTCTTTTGGGGATATCTAATACCAAAGCAAGATTTTTATTCTGGACTTTGGCATGGAAAAATTTTAGAAGAATGTAATAAAGACCTCAGTGGGTGATGGAGAGAGTCAGTGTTTATTATAATCTATTTTTGAATCACTTCTCAGTACATGAGGATTTATTGCAGCACCAGACCTGCTTTTCAGAAGAAATGCTGCAGTTCATGCAAACAAATCTACTGTAGGAGAAAGGATTTTTCCTGGCCTCTGTTGGAGACTGACCCTTTTATCCTTCTTCCACTACTGAATAGGAACAACTAAATCTTTGATTTTGGTGGAAATGGCAAGGATGCTTCTTCATTTTGCTTTCTGCAACACAGATTCCGAGCAAAAAACACTATATAAAAATGCCATCTAAAATTCTGCCTCTGATGAGAGAGAATGACCAAAGCTCAAGAGAGGAAGTGTTTTGGTTTGAGATTTTTGTTCTCTTTTTGGTACACTGCTGAGAGGTGGTGAGGATCATGTAGGAACCCTCAAAAAAATATTTATGATATTTTTAGTTTCACATCTCTTTTTATTAAAATAAACATACAGAATGAGAATGAAAATGTTGAGGGTAAGTCAGAGGGCTGGAGTAACTAAAAAGACCAAATGAAATCTTCATGCCTTTTCTGCCTCTCAGTAGCAAGAACATTTCGTGAAAAAGTCAACATTTAGACACTGAGCATTTAGTGAACATTTTACTTTTTTTTTTTACTGTATTTTTCAAGAAAACTTATTAAGCTTATGTGAGCATAAAGTTGGATGGAAAAGTTATGTTTCCCTTTTTTCCTGTCCACATTTAGATTTCGTGTTTGCTGGGCCAGATCGAGTTGGAAGGTCGGAGACCCCCACTGATGGCATCTGGCAAATCACTGCCCTGTTTCCAGCCTTATGATTTTTCCCCCAGCTCAGGAGGATTTGTGACTGGCAGATTTCTCACTGGGATCAAACCTTCTGTAAGTTTAATAGAGCTTGTGTTGATACTGAAGTTTATTTAAGTCTTGGTATTTTAATACTGAGTATCTGCAATTATAGATAAATATAATTATATAAATAAATTATAGATAAATATAATTCATAGTTCACCCTGCTTTCATATGTAGCTTTTGAGGAATAGCTTAGGTTTCCAGTCTTGGTGTACTTCTCAGCAGAATGGTGATGGTATTGTGCTTGTATTTAGGAATTCTTCTTTCACTGCATGGCTGGCAGGGAAGGTCTTGTGGATACAGCTGTCAAAACCAGCCGTTCTGGGTACCTGCAAAGGTAAGAGGCTTGGTTTAGAACTGGAGCCTTTAAAAGGTCCTTTCGTTTGTTTGGTTGATTTTTCTCTTTTTGTTTTTTGTTTTTTGGTTTTTTTTTTAAGACTGCTGTAGACCACAACTGCCTGTAGTGCTTAGACTAACTTCACTGTACTTGATTTTTACAAAGTTGTTTACTGTCTGAATGTTGAATGTGTGTTCTAAGTCCAGTTTTCTACAGGACTAGATCAAGTGGGACTTTATTATTCTAACTTATCTCTGGCACATAGCAGCAGCAGCTTCTCCTTTTGGAGAAATCTCTTTGCTGGTACAAGTACAGATGTAGAAACTCCAGGCAACTCTAGTTTTTCTTGGCCACGTTGAGTGACCCTCATCTTTAGTCAAGCAACACCTCCAGTATATGGTAGAAGATGGAAGCTTGTAATTGTTTCAGAGGGATATCCCCTTCTTTCAGACAACTGTTCAAGAGTGACAGTAGAAATAGTAATTTACTGTTTCATTTTAAGTCGGGTCAGCCCAAGGAAACTGGAGGGAGCAACAAGCTGAAAGCTTGGCCAATATCATTATGCATTTCACTTGGTTGTTGTGTCTGTATGATTTTTGGCTTCCAGAATTCCCATTCAGCCCTTAAGTACACTTAAGAGGTTAATGAAAACAGTATTTTTTGTGTTAGAGTTATATCATCAGTGTTGCTTTGTAGCCTCTTAATAGCATTTTTCTTTTCTTTTTTTTTTTTTAATTTCTTTTTTCCTCTGCAATAGGTGTATCATAAAACACTTGGAAGGACTGGTGGTTCAGTATGACCTGACTGTACGAGACAGCGATGGCAGCGTGGTGCAGTTTCTGTATGGAGAAGATGGGCTTGATATCCCTAAAACTCAGTTCTTACAGCCAGAGCAGTTTCCTTTCATTGCAGAAAACTATGAGGTAGAATACCTAAATCTTAAGTGTTTATCTGGGGTAAAGGGGAGACTGAAATGCATGGTTAACATCTGGCCTATCTGTCAGGGATCCAGTGGCAGCAGTTGTTTCTCTCAGTCATTCTCAGACTAATCTACATTTTTTTTTGCCACTGTATCATTGTATTCAAAAGATGGAAGTAGATCTTAAGTCTGCAGCATGATTTAAGTCTCAATTTCAGGAGAGCACCAAGCACTGTCTGTTTCAACTCTGCACTTGAATTCAGCAAAAATTACTTTACTTTACAGTCTGTCAAGTTTGATTAACTTCCTTTTACCAGTGTCATCACTGCTTATTACAGAATGATGATAATAACATAAAGTTATAGGGAGTTTTGTCTCAGTTGGGCTGAAAACCAGTTTTGTAAGTTGTTTTACAGCAGCTGAGCATTTTGGGTAGCAGCAGATGACCTTTTCAGTTTGCTTTGCCTTTTCTACCGCAGTGAGCATAGAGACAAGAATAATCACACACACAACTTGCTTATAGGTAATCCAGAAGACAAACCATCTGGATGAAGCTTTAGCAAGGATGGAGTCTCACCAAGCTAACCGGCAGTTTAAAGCCATCAAAAAGTGGCGAGCCAGGCACCAAAGCTCTGTGCAAAGAGAAGGAGGTTTTCTGTTGTTTTCCCAAAAGAAACTGGCAAGTGTGAAAGCACAGATGCCAGCAGGTGAAATAAAAAATGGAAGAGATCCTGCTACTTTACAGGTAACACAGAAGCAGCTGAAATGACCAAACCATTCAAAAAAAGTTTCAGAATCCAGTATTTTTTTTTAATTGCTTTGTATGTCCTGAAGTGTTTCACAGTCTGCTTAAACAAGTTACCTTTTGAAGGAATCATGTCAGCTGTGGGTGATGAAGCTGATAATTATTTGTTAAAGTCTGTGGGCCCTAGTGCTGGGGCAGGAGCTAAAAACTCTGAGGTAAATTTGGTTTTAGAAAACAGCTCATGTTCGTGGATGGTTTGGGGGGATTGTTCTTGTTTGATTGTTTTTTTGCTGGTGGGTTATATAGGGTTTTTTTCATATACAAAGAGTAAGTCTCCCTTGCATGGACAGATATCTGCTAGCTGGATGAGAGCCTGTTTAAATACCAAAGATCAGAGGGCTGAGCCAGCCCTGCCTAGCATTTCCAAAAAATACTCTGGCTTAAACCTCTTGTACATCATGGCACTGATCTATATGGTGTGGCTTCTAATGAAGATTGTATGTATGGACACAAAATGCAAACAAGTCCTACTTTTTTCTTTCAGTAGATAGGTAATGCAGATACTTGTTTGTCTCAGTATATTAGAAAGCTCAGTGGACAGATCTCCATGTCACAAGCCAATTCCTCCTTCATGAAACAGCAAGGGTTGTAAAAGATCAGCTTAACTCATTTTCTGAATTGATTTTTGTTTTTAAGTTGGTACTAGCTATTTCTTTTATCAAATGTGACAGTTGAAATGTTACTTTGAAAGCTAACAGACTGAAGAAGAGAAATAAAACCTATCAATATGCGTAATAAGAGCTCTGCTGGACCATTGGACTTGAATTTTGAGAAGTGAAAATCAGAGAAGCTCCTTTTTCATGCCAGCTTCAGACAGGCAAGGTGATAGTGAACTAGAAGTAAAGATTTAAGTACGTTGAGAGGGTTCACTCCCAAGTTAAAATCATTCCTAGAGGCTGCATTTCACTGGTTTCTGGAGTAGTTACTGTGGTTATGTGTCGGACTATTTCAGGCTTGAAAAGAATCTTGAAGTCATTTGGCTTCAAAGGTTTTAAGTATCAGATAAAGGAGAACACCGTTATTTGTAGCTGAGCCGTTTGCTGTGTTATGTTCACCCTTACATTTTACACAGGTTATATTTTTCTCCTTCACTGCTGCTCCTGGAAGCAGTGTTAGGTGGTTGTGGAGACCAGTCTGCTTAAAAATCTCCTCTCCTTTTCAGTTATTGAAGATGTGGTATGAGCTAGATGAGAAGAAACGAAGAAAGTATCTGAAGAAGACAAATAAGTGTCCTGACCCAAGCCTTGGTGTTTGGCGTCCAGATACTCATTTTGCATCTGTTTCAGAAACATTTGAAAATGGAGTCGAAGGTTATATCAATAAATGGGAATCTGAGAACAGCCAAAGTTATATGCACCCAGCACTTTCTTCTGATAGGTAAAAACTTTTGTCTCTGCTTCTCTGAACTGAGCCAAAAATCAAAATACATTTTTCAACTGAGTTTGCTAAAACTGAAAAGCCTTTACCACATGTTGTTTTTGTTGTGGCCTTTGTGAAATAAAGCAGTGGGTTTCAGAATGGTTCCTGAAAGCCAAGTGTGCTTAGTGTGCAGTGGGAGGCCCTGGTTATCTGTTTCTTCCAAACCTGAATTTTCCATGCTGCTGAGGGCTTTGGCAAAGGCCTTCTGGAACAACAGCAGTGTATTACTGTCCCTGTACATATAAAATAATACTTTACAGTAACCTTAAAACCCAAAATATGCTCTTGACACACCTTGGAGTTATCAAGGCAGTTAAGAAGAGCAAGTGGGAGTAAATGGACTCTCTTCTGACATTCTGGGAATTGGCAGCAGAAATAAAATATGGTTTGGCCAAGGCCCCAGTTCTGAGTTAATGGTCTGTGTTTGTCAGATCCAATTGGGATAGAGAATTTTACAGTTTTGCAGCGTATTTATGCATAAGTTACCAGGAGAAATTGGCTGAAAGATGTAACTTTATTGAACTGAGCAATGTTTCAGTCTTGTCTGAGTTCTTCATTTTGTACATTGAGCTAAACCTCTTATTTCCTGTCTTCAGATTAAAGGATTTGTTGTATTTAAAGTGGCAGCGATCTCTTTGTGACCCAGGAGAAGCTGTGGGTCTTCTTGCAGCTCAGAGTATTGGGGAACCTTCCACACAGATGACTCTGAACACCTTTCACTTTGCTGGCAGAGGTGAAATGAATGTCACATTGGGTATTCCAAGGTGAGAAAACTGTGTCCTCAATGGGTCCTTTATTTCAGGCACTTAGATATATAATTGTGCTTAATCTCACTGGCAGGTATATGTGTAATCTTGAGGGTGAATGATCCTTCAGATAATAGAAAATTGTGTCTGTTAAGAACTAGTTTAATGTTTTCAAGTTTTACAGTTACTTTTTATCTGGAAAATGAACCAAAATATCTGTGAAGGCCCCTTACTTTTATCTGATATACAGCAAATCATCAGTTTGTTCTGAATAAAGTGGGTGCTGACCTGGCCTTGTGTGTGATGCCTTAGCTGGGACGTGATTGTGTTACTTCAGAGAAGCAGGGAAGGGGGAGAACATGAGGAAGCATCCATTATGCATCTGTAGGAAACAGACTTCATTAGTTCTTCTGTTCTTAGAACCATTTATTATAATTTCTTTTCTTTTCCCACAACTCGGGGGGAATAATCTCATTGAGGCGGTGGAGCTGCTGTTGTGCTGTGCCTGGTGGGGAACCAGAGCAGTGAAAAGGAGCAGTGGTAACCACAGCTCTTGGTGCACACAGCTTTGGCAGAACTGGCAGCTGCTGCATGCTGCCTAATGGAATGAACTAGGCATTCACCTGATTGCAAAGTGCTTTTTTGGCTTAATTTGAAAGATCATTCTTTGTTTAAAGGTTGCGGGAAATACTGATGGTGGCCAGTGCAAATATTAAAACGCCAATGATGAGTGTTCCTGTGTTCAATACCAAGAAAGCCCTCAAGAAGGTGAAACATCTTAAGAAACAGCTCACAAGAGTCTGCTTAGCTGAGGTGAGCCTCCTGTCCAGTGCATCCTTTGAAAATCGGCAAAACAAAATCTCCTGTTTGAGCTCCTCAGTAGGTCTGGCTTAGTAGGAGTTTCCACTTTTGAAGGTTTAACTGTGAATGCAAGATGAGAGGGTCCTTTCTCTTTACCTACTGAACCTGTAATACCTGCTAGGAAGTGGAGTGTTGGAAGGAATTGCAGTGACTGTGGTTGTGTAAGACTTAAATTCAATTTAATCTGTAGAACCCTGTCACAGGCTGCAAACTCTGAAATGTAAAGGAAGGGAAATAGTTCAGAGAAAGCAGTAGTATAACGGCAGAGAGGATTTATGTTTGCTGCCATAGTCTTGCCTGGCTTTTTGTCAGGCTCATTTTTGACAGTGTCTAGAATTGGAGGGGTTCTGTTTTGTCTTTGAAACAAGCTAACCTGGCTGTGACTGGCATAATAGAGACCTTTGTTTGCCCCCCACCCCTTCCCAGTCTCAAACAAGTGGCTGTGCTCAAAATGTGTGGCTCCCTGGAGACTCCATATACTGAAGTGTGATGTGTTCTGTGTTCCCTCTCTTCCTGGGAGTGCAGTCCTGTGCTCTCCTACATGCTGCACCCAATTCTGTCTTACTCTTGCAAGTTGAAAGCAGCAAGGATCAAGTTAAGACTCAGCTGTGTGCTGAAATACTGTCCTGTTCAATGAGCTGGGGTCATAAAATGCAGCTGTTGACCCACTAAGAAGGGTAGTGTCTTGTGAAGAAGTCAGGTGGGAGGTGAGGCTGTTGTCTTAACCTAATTTTTGGGAAGAGTTTAAGCCAAAACCAATGCAATAGGGTAGAGTCCTGTTCCTCGGGAGCTGCCACAAAACCTCCAGAAAAGTTTGCCCGTTAGCCTTGTATAATTCTGGTCTCTGGTGGAAAACAGTGGAATTGCAGGGAGTGAATGAAGTAACATTTTCACTTGGGGCTTTCGTAGGTCCTGCAGAAAGTGGACATAGAGGAATCCCTGCATGTGAAGCACAAGCAGAACAAGCATCGCCTCTACAAAATCAAATTCCATTTCTTGCCCCATGAATATTACCGAGAGGAGAAGTGTGTGAGGCCCAGGCAGATCTTGCACTTCATGGAAACAAGGTGGGTTTGCTTTCAGATATTTTAATATTTGCTCTTCTTTTGCCTTTTTATGAGCTCTGTATGTTTTTTATTACAGCTGATATGGCTTTCAGAGCACCAGCTTCCTGTGGATGTGCTACCAGGAGCATTTACACAGCTGTGTTTATGTCTTGAATCAAACTGTGGATCTGTGGCATAGTGACAGTGTAGAATTGTATCAGGGCAGACCTTTCACGTGTCTCTGATATAGTCAGAGAAGAGCCAAATAAGCAACATCTCTGTCTTTGGATGCTTAAGCACTTATTACCAGCAGAAATGTTTGAATACTTTAGGTATCCCTTGGTGCTTTCACTGAACAGAACTAAACATTTTAATTTTTTTTTCTTTTTTTTTTTAGTATTTTAAAAAATAAATCAATCAGAAAATGCTGGCTTATTTTTCCCCCTTTGTTTTTAGCCCCTGCTTCTATTCCCATGTCTGACCAAATTTGTCTAGTTAAAAGTAGAACACTTAATAAGGGTCTATTGAAAGCTATTTTTGTTTTGTAGAAAGCCGCTATTGATTTCTTCCTCCTTCAGGCCACACGAGTTCAAGCTGGGTTACTTTATTTTGTATGTGCTTGTTGGTCTAAAAAAGAAAAAAAGTCCAGAAATGAACCATCTCTTCTGAAGGTCAATTTAATGTGCAGATTTTATATCCAGATGAGCATATCATTTTAAGCTTTGGATTCGTGGCTACATCTGTGATAGTAAGAGAGCTGATACCAATCTTTGATTCCTAAAGGAATGGGAAAGGGATGAGAAGAAAAATTATTTGCCTTATCCTAGAAGTACTTTTGCATCCAGCAGGGAATATTTCCTCTTATGAGTTGACTGGCTTTTCAACCAAAATAAATTAATTTTCTGACAACTTCAGATTGACTGTGGTGCTGCTGAACTTTGACATTCTGGGTTGCTTCTTCTGTCAGGTTCTTCAAAATTTTTCTGGAAGCAATTAAAAGGAAGAATGCAAAGATGACATCTTTAGTGAAGTCAGCACTTCGGAAGACAACTCGGAAGGATTTAGATGATGACCAAGACAAGGTACAGAAAAACACTTCCTGAAAAAAAACCTCCCTTCCTTTACCTGTTTTTCAGAACCAGCGTTTGGAAAAGTGTAGCATGTTTCAGTGTACACAAAGCGTGTGAATACTAAATATTTTCTTCATGCATTTATTCTCATAAAATTAACAAGGAAACTAAAGTTTTTGTGTATTAAATCCTAATTCACTGTACTCTGAAAATGCCAGTTTATTTTAGCTTTGCTGAGACAAAAGCATATTACTCTGTTTGCTCCCAGATCAATATTCTGTTGTAGCAGTGCTTGTCAAAACTTTTCCTTAGGTCCTTTGTTTGTTCTTTTGCATGTTCCTTCTGCCACTCCTCTCCCATCAAGGACTGTCATAAGCAGTCTGATAGCTTATCCATCTTGTAGATACTCATCTTTTTTAGTGCTGAAGTTATTGTAAGTTCATTTCTGTATGGTAGTGGGCTTATAGAAATTAATTTGTCCATAAAGGTAGAACACTGAACAAGGGATCGTTAAATTGCAGATAATGATATAAAGCCTTTTGATGCTCTTGATGCTTCCTAACGGCCTCATTATCTGATCTGTCATGGGTTTCTAGACACAGAATAGTCAGGAAGCTGTAGCAGAGGAAGAAGAGAACATTGTTGATGCAGAAGCTGATGAAGGTGATGGTGATGCTACAGAAAGTAAACGGAGGAAGAACCAGGAAGAAGAGGTAATGACTTTGTAGGTGCTCAGCACTGCTCTTTAATTGCCTCTTTCTTCTGCCTGAGTTTGAGTTGGGAAGGAAAACTTCCATTGAAGCAAAATGCTGAAAAAGCTCAAACCCCTCTTGAGAGGAGATAGGAAGGTCTCTGCTTTGTGCTGATTAGTTTTCATTTGGACCTCTTTGGAAGCCTTGTTCTTCAAGCATTGGGTAGATGTGTCTTAACTTCAACCTCTTGCTAATTTCATGCCATTAATTGTTTTTAAAACTTTGCTGTTCTTAATAAATATTCTCCCTGGCTCTGCATGTTTCTCTGGGTTCAGTACTTCATAATTACTGCTTAAAAGATGGGTTGCTTTAATTTCAGCAAGAGGGTGGAGTAATTGAAAATCATGAGGGAATCCCATCTTCAGAGTTGGATTATGGGAAGAGATGAGACTTTTGCGGGGGAGAAAACTAAATTCTGTTACAGTTCCAATAGCTTGTAGCATCCCAGACTGGGCTGAGGAATAATAGCAAGATTATAAAGAAATAGAGACTGAACTGAATCTGTTGTATTATTTTCTTTACAACAGAATTGCGTTTTCATTGTGCCATAGGTGAGGTACTTGCAAATCAGCACTGAAGAGTATTCCTGAATTAAACTGTTCATGGTCTGCTTTGTTTCTGTGCACGTTCTGGCTCAAATAAATACAACTTTGTTTCTTTGCAGGTCGACTATGAGAGCGAAGAAGAGAATGGGGAAGAAAATGTTGATGAGACTCCAGAAGATGAAGAGGCTGAATCAGAAAAAGAAGAAAAGACTCCTGGTGCTGAAGAAGATCAGAATAGAGCAGAGGGTGAAGAATCTCAACCTCTTTCCTTTGTGTCTCAGACTAAAAAAGGGAAAGATCAATTACTTCAGGCAGCAGAGGTGCGAGTAAACTCTGTTCTGGACAGCCACCCATCCATACAGGATTACACATTTGACACCGAAAATGAACTTTGGTGTGAGGTAAGGTGCCTGGATCATCTGTGGGTGGTTGCATGCAGCTCCCATAACAAATGGATCTTTTCAGTGCAGTGCTGCTGTTTTGTCTCAGCAATCCCATATGAATGCAGAAAGTGGCACTACAAACACGCTTCTCGACACAATTTTCAGTAATTTCTAATTTTCAGAATGCCTGGTGAAACTTCTTTTTAAAGGCAAGTTTTTGACAGGTTTATCATGTTTTTAATCTTTAAATATGCAATGGGCTGCTGTGCAGCTCTTGATGAACAAAAGTGACGCCTGGACCGTTGAAAAAAATCTCAGCACCTTAAAAAACCAAATAAACCCCCTAACAAACAGATACCCATCCTCTCTCCCCAAAGAAAGCCACCCCAAATAAACAGTGAGTGTACGTTCAGAGATCTTGAAAGCAATGTGGATGACTGATCTTGGCATGGGGAGTTTCGTACTGGCATCGTTCAGCTCGGGTTCCAGTCAGATGTTATGTTCCTAAACACACAACTCGGGTGATCCCAGTTGTCTGCTTTTTGCCTCAAAGGAAGTAGGTTGTTATTGAGCCTGGTATTCAAACTTCCTCACACTGTGTTGGTTTTTTCCTGCCAGGTTTCGCTGGCGCTGCCGCTGACGAAGGTGTACTTCGATCTCTCCTCCTTGCTCGCCTCCCTGGCACGCAGCACAGTGATCCATGAGGTGAAGGGGATCACAAGGTGCCTGCTGAATGAAAGCACCAATAAAGAAGGAGAGAAGGAATTTGTTCTGCACACTGAAGGGATAAACATGGCGGAGCTGTTCAGATACTCTGACGTGTGTAATCTATTTATAATCCCAGACTTGAATGATCTTTTGTGCTCTAGGGGATGATGGATGCCATTTCAGTTTATCAGGGGTGATCTGTAGCCTTTTCAGCTCTTAAACTCTCTTACTCCTCCTTTTTACCCCCAGATCTGTTCAGAGCTCAGCAGAGCCTTTTCTCAAGGGCAGCTTGCAAATCAGTGTTTGTGCAGCAGCCAGTGCCTAATGACAGATGATTTCACACCATGCTGCTTACTGTGTCTCTAAATGTTACTCGAGGGAGTTCTTCCATCTAAATGAATTGCAGTGCTTGGAGATGAATAGTTCTGTTACCCCATCTGGCCCATAACTCTACAAATACAGGATTGGTTTAAGATATATCTTCTCTTTTGCTAAAAGTTCTGGCTGTCTGAGACACTGGGTGTTGCATTGTGTTGTTTGGAAGACTAACACATTCCTCTGCTGCTTGGGATGGTTTGTTAGTTTGCTTTTTGTAATTTCAGTTAATTTTCTCCTGTGGTGAGTTTGGATTCCAGTAGTCCTATTCATGTGTATATGTGCTTAAACATAAATCCCTGGAATCATTTTGTCTGTGTTTGACTCTGAGCTGCTTCACAGTTGTTCTGTAACTGTTGGTGCTGCTTAAGCTCGTGAAAATGGAAGAAAAAAAGCTATCTCAGCTTAGCTTAAGTTATTTGGAAATACAGAGCAACACCGCTGTCCTAATTTGCATCTGTATTTTTTTCCGCTTTTAGATTTTGGACTCTGAACAGCTTTATTCCAATGATATCCAGGCCATGGCTAAGATTAGGAATTGAATCAGCCCTGCGGGTGATTATAAAGGAATAAAGATGTATTTGCATGTATATGTAAGATTTCTTTGTATTTTTAAAGGTAGTCTTTAATACCATTAGATGGGAAAACGCAGCCACAGTGCTTACAGTTACGGTTTTGCATGATCATTCCATTTATATGCATATTTTTAAATTGCAGGTTTTCATCATTTTAATCATTCCAGTGTCTTCTGCAAGACCTGTAGTTAATTATTAGGTTTCTTTTATCAATATAAAATACTCTAGATGAGGTGAATTTATCCCCCTCCTGTTCTGGTATATTTTTTGCAAGCTGTAAGGTCCAAACAAATTAAATATTGATGTCTGAGGAAGCTAACTGTTAGACTTGTATAGTGGCCCTGAGAACAGGATCAATCTTGCCTCATTCTGGCTTTTTAATGATGGGAATCTAGGCACCAGAGATTTTATATCTTCCTTATATCTTCCTTAAAATAGCTGCACTGCATTGTCTGAATGTTCTTCTCTCTGCATAGATTATTCAGAGATTTCAGCCTGGGGAGGCTGCCTGACTTAGGCTGCTCAAGTTAGGCATGTTGAATTGCCCTTCAGTGAGCTGAGTCTTGCTGTGAATTAAACTATTGAAAAGAGGGAAGATTAATACAGTGGGAATTTTAGCAAGCAGTTATATCAAACGGATTTGCCAGCTGGCAGCCCAGAACGGTCTCACCTTCAAGTTGTTCAAGAACTGCTTGGTAAATGTTGACAGAGCTGTTAATGATCCCCCATTACACAGTTATTTAGAAATCAGTGCTATTTCTTTTTAGAAATCCTAAACAGGATTTTTTTCTGTGGATGCACAGAGAACGTCAGAACCTTTCTGACTCCAGAGCCCAGGCCATCGGGTGAGGGGATAGAGCTCTGTCCATCCCAGATGGATGGATGTGTGATCCCCCTCTGCATAAACAGAGATGGTCCAGGCCCTACTGATTTTATATAGAGAAATTCTGCTGCCTTACAGCATTCTCGACATTTCAGTTTCCCTGGAGAGATATTGTTTTGTATTATAGGTCTGCCTCTCTTGGATATTTGAGGGGAGCAGTTAAGGCAAACACACACTGCCAGAAGAATGTTAATGGAGATGTTCTCCATGTTGATTGGTTCAAGGGGTTTAATTTAGATCTGATTTATTTAAAAAACCCACACACTTAGCCCTTGAATGCTCTGATGATTGCTCTTTCTTGTGTTCTAAGGGATTGTGGTAGACCCTCGGCACCTTTCACTTGTGGCAGATTACATGTGTTTTGAAGGAATTTATAAACCGCTGAATCGTTTTGGAATTCAGTCCAACTCCTCCCCTCTGCAGCAGATGACGTTTGAAACCAGCTACAAGTTCTTGAAGGAAGCAACAATGATGGGTAGGTGGTTTAGTTCGAGATCTCTTGCTGCAGCATTTCACATGTGCTTAGTTTTTGTTGTAACTTTCCACTATTTTGAGTAAAGCACAATTGCATTAGAAAAAAATACCAGAGGCTAAAATTTTAATTAAGCCCTTGCCCAGGAAAATGTTCCAGGTGTTTTTAATAAAATTCTGTCAGCTTAAATGAAGTCAGCTCCCACATGTAATTTGTGGGGTCTGCGACTCCTTTCTTTAAGAATTAGATGGGCATTTTTATAACAAACCTTAAGGTTGTTAAGATTTGTTATAGCAAAGCTTTATAACAAGCTACTAAATCTGCCTTTTTCTGTCTCTGCTATTAATATTATCTTCTCTACTCTGTTTCTGTGCCTCTCTTATAACTTCCATATCTTCTCTAGACTTGCTATTCAGCATTTTATTGTGAGAACATACCTCTTGGTTGTTACTTTGATTCACCACTTTACTATCTTTGCATTTTTCCTCAAACATAGACAATGGGTGAGGCTCCTTTGTCTAATGGTAGGTTTCTGTGTGCCATTTGAGATTCCCAAGAGTATCCTTCTGCCCTCTAGTTGCCTCTCTGAAACGTGCAGATATCACATGGCTGTGTGGATCATTTAGGACATTTGGAACACCTCTAGCCATCCACATTTAATGCCTTCTATCAAAATAAAACTTATGCTTTAAGTCTGTCATTAGATTATGTGATCTCATGCTTTGGATGCTAATTATATCTCCCTTTTGCAAATAGACTTGGTGTCTGTCACTTGCCAGTCAGATGCTCCCCTTGGATGCTGCTGCACTGCCTCCTTTCCTCCCAGTTACAGATGGGGAAAGCCCTCATCTCCTCAGCTTGTGCCTTAAACTGCCTTGCACAGGTGTCAGAGATGCTTTTATCACTGAATTCCTTTTGGTTAATGCTGCTTTATACCTTTTCTGGGAAGGTAATTTGGGTTTTAATGAACAGTGTTGGTCACAATTGACTTAATTCATCTGAAAATCATAAAAGGAAAGTGTAAATCCAGGATGAAATTGAGAAGAAGAGGATGTTCTTGTGGAGTTGCACTGCCTGGATTTATGTCATATCACACACTGACTTGGAAATGAAATCCCATGAGCTTTTTTGCCAAGTGAAATGTAGTTTATGGATAATATTACAAATAAAGACATGCAGTGCATACTGACAGCAGGGCACGGTGACTTGGCAGAAATGCTGCACTGATTACAAAGCAGAGGGAGTTAATGATTTCACCACGCTGGAAATCAAAGTCATAATGGGGATTGCAGCAGCCTGGATCTAATCTGCTGTAATGTAACTAATAACTTGACTGTACGGTTAAAGAGACACTGCAAGGGAGCCTCGGGGCTGATGGCCCTGAGCAATAAGAAGGAAAGAGGAAGGTTTGGGGCTGCCGTGCACAGGTTGCTGATCCCAGCTTGGTGTGCAGGGAGCACACGGCAGCACAAGTGAGATCCCTTGGGCTGTTTGCTTGGAGAACGACTCTTTATGTAAGGTCGTTAAACAGGACAGTTACAACTGTCCTGTTTAACGATCTTACAAAGGAGCTGTTTTTCCTTCAGCTGACACACATTTAGGAGCAGCCATTTGGTTATCCAGCTGTGGCTGAGATCATAGCAGCAAGCACACTGTGCTGTGGTGCAGCTCCTCCCCACATCCTCTGCGTGATAGAAAGTTCAGCACATTTTGCTCAGTAGAATAAAAAGAACCAAACTTATTAAAAGTTTAACAGTTTTATTTCCAATATTCTAACTGCTCTAATGATAAAATTCCAGCTTGCTGTAGTCAGGATGAATGAAAAACAGCCTGGTTGCTTAGAAAAACAGTGGAAGCAAAACAATCCCAGCCAGACATGTCATCTGGAGTGCTTCCAAATTTCTGTGACATTATTTCGCTGCAGTGAGCAACCACAAAATTGAAGGAATTCATGGAATGTCTCTCCAGTGAAAAGTTTTCTTCCTATCTGGCCAGAAGGATTTAAAATCCACATCAAAACGATTCACTCTAACAAAGGGAAAAGGCAGCAATGACAAGGGAATCTTTTTGGTTTTGCCTCACATGTATTTTTTTTTAGTGATCTATTTAATCAGCAAAATGTGTTCACTGGAAAGTCAAATCTCTGTTCTCTTAGAACTCAGAACGTGTTGTCTTTCCATGCTGAATAGGGAGAATTTAGTAATGTGTGGCCTAATTCTTTGCTTG